>NC_060143.1:238362257-238665287 GCF_021461385.2 Schistocerca piceifrons
AAGCAATAAAGGAAACAAAAGAAAAATTCTGAGTAGGAATTAAAATCCATGGAGAAGAAATAAAAACTTTGAGGTTCGCCGATGACATTGTAATTCTGTCAGAGACAGCAAAGGACTTGGAATATGAGTTGAACGGAATGCATAGTGTCTTGAAAGGAGGATATAAGATGAACATCAACAAAAGCAAAACGAGGATAATGGAATGTAGTCGAATTAAAGCGGATGATGCTGAGGGAATTAGATTAGGAAATGAGACACTTAAAGTAATAAAGGAGTTTTGCTGTTTGGGGAGCAAAATAACTGATGACGGTCGAAGTAGAGAGGACATAAAATGTAGACTGGCAATGGCAAGGAAAGCATTTCTGAAGAAGAGAAATTTGTTAACATCGAGTATAGATTTAAGTGTCAGGAAGTCGTTTCTGAAAGTATTTATATGGAGTGTAGCCATGTATGGAAGTGAAACTTGGACGATAAACAGTTTAGACAAGAAGAGAATAGAAGCTTTCGAAATGTGGTGCTACAGAAGAATGCTGAAGATTACATGGGTAGATCACATAACAAATGTGGACGTATTGAATAGGATTGGAGAGAAGACAAGTTTGTGGCACAACTTGACTAGATGAAGGGATCGGTTGGTAGGACATGTTCTGAGGTATCAAGGGATCACCAATTTAATATTGGAGGGCAGCGTGGTGGGTAAAAATCGTAGAGGGAGACCAAGAGATGAATACACTAACCAGATTCAGAAGGATATAGGTTGCAGGAGGTACTGGGAGATGAACAAGCTTGCACAGGATAGAGTAGCAAGGAGAGCTGGATCAAACCAGTCCCAGGACTGAAGACCACATCAACAACATAATATGAGCAATTGTAATAGACGCAATAACATGTGGGTACATAGCTGTTATTTTAAAATTGACATGTCGATTTCTAGTATAGGTCATGATACGAAAATGGACATACATGGTATATCACCACTTACTGCGCTGAATGGGAAACTGTGTGATAATGCTAATATAGATCCGAAGATGACAATAGAGAATTGACGAGACCGGTAGTCGATATGAATAAATGATGTTAACGGTCTTGTCAGTTGAAAATTGTTTCAGTGTTCATGATGATGTCAGAACTGTACACACAAAATTACATAAAACACTCAATTTTGAGCTTTCATAAATAAATAACTTCTTGACAGGTTCGTGCGTTTTAGATAAAGTCACTGAAGAACTTTGTTGCTTTATCTAGCCTTCCAGCAACAGAAAAAAACTGTCTTCAGCAAAGCATTTGTTTAAACGTAATAATTTTATATTTTATTGACGTTTTGATTATTTATATTAAATAATGTCATTAAGTTCTGTTTTAGTGCTTGAATGAGTGAGGGAATAAATGTGATACGTACTCTATGTAACGTAAAGTCTTTGCAACTGTAAGGAACTGAGTGTATAAGAGCTTCGGAACGTAGGTTTGTATTGTGTATACCAAATACAAATGTGAGGGAAGTTGTGAATTGTGAAACAGCCATTTTACTGTACTTTGGAATCACAATACCTAGTCCAGTCATTCACTAAATTCATGAAAACCTTAATTTGTCTCCGTTTCTTTTCCTTGAATTTAAGAATTCTGTCTTAACTAACTTCAGAAGGGGATTGGTTCAGGGCGGAAAACGGATTATATGGATCTAAATCGAAAGCTGTTTGGGTACGTTGGGTTTCGGCCAATTTGACGCAAGGTATCTAGCATATTAAGTTTCAAAAATGGTTCAAATGGCTCTAAGCACTATTGGGACTTAACATCTGAGGTCATCAGTCCCCTAGACTTAGAACTACTTAAACCTAACTAACCTAACAACATCAGACACATCCATGCCCGAGGCAGGCTTCGAACCTGCTACCGTAGAAGCCATTAAGTTTATGAGCGGGTTTACGTGCTGGAGTCGGGAAGAGTAGGTGTTCAGTTTTGATGACATTCGGCCGTGGTCTCAGTGAACTCTACAAAAATGTGTTATTTCTGAGCCACGGTGGAGTGTAAGAGATTGTGATGTATCTGAAAATAATCAGATACAGTTGTAAAAGACGATTACGGAAATTCCGCATTGTTTTCAGTGTAAAATGTGGCTGTATTTTGAATAACTTAAACTTTGCATGTCTTGCTGTGCAATTGTAACTGAGAAATACTCTGAAGAGAACATTTGCAAAGTACTGTCGAGCGTTCAATCTAAGAAAAATGCAGGTGTGTTTTCGGTGTCGGGTCATGTTGGGGACCTTAAAATGGCTGCTTAAGAGTGAGTCTGCTGTACGTGTGAAAGCCAGATTACCAATTGTAACTAGCAAGGACTCGGTGCCGTGGAGTTGTACTTAAAAGCCACGATTTTCGCACATTTGGTTGTTAGCCAGTCCCGAAACTTGGAAGCATTTTGCACCCCTGTCGACACGTTTAGTGGGGCTGATTTTTGATTATAACTTTTCTAGATGAATAACATTAATCGTCGCTTCAAGACAGTAGTGAGCTGCAGAAGAATTCACCATAGATGAGTGAACATTATCTGCAGGGCAACAAATCGCGCAGTTGAAACTTTACAATCATGTGACCAGTTATGAAATTCGCAGGTGGTGTGGATTGGCATGTATCGCTGAAAGCATCGTTTCAACCTGTCTCCGGGAGCATGGAGAAGCACTCGTCTCAGATCAAGAAACCATAGCAAAACGAGGGTTTTCATTAAAAGTCGATGGTAAACGACGTATTGGGACACCGAGGGAATATTGGTTAGATACCGTCCATATGGAAATGACGAAGCACAAAACAAGAAGAGACATGGAGCCAAATGAACGGATCCTGCTATTTTGCAAGGCAAATGCTGAGGAAGAAGAAGATGAAGAATATGACCACTCGAATATTGCACAAAGAGTCACACCTAAGTTTCTTAAAATCCAGGACCCACAACATGAAGTATGTTTATACGAAATTGTTGAAAACAGCATACAAAAAACAAATCCAAAGATAACCCTCCTGGCTGCTGTAATCCTCGCTATTAGCACATAAATCACGGTTTTCACATGGTCAGCGAGTAAATACTTACCTGGGAGATAGGCAGCCCACGTTACGCTGGTGCTCGCCGTTTGAACTCATAGCCAGGCAACTGCCAGTGAGTGCGCTGAAGACGTAACCAAACTATAACCTGCTTAATATCCCGATCAGAATGCAGGTAATTAATCTATTAATACGTGGTAGAATACCCGCAGAGGATCGACACTTGGTTCAGGGATTGGCAATTGCCAATAAAAATAAACAAATTCAACGTGTTGCACGTGAATAGGCAGTGAAATCCATTATTTAATGCTTAAACGGTTGAAGAACAGTCACTGGGTGCAGTCACATCCGTAAATTATCTAGCAGCATGCTTGCGCACTGATGGAAAGGGGACGACCGCATATAAAGGCAAGTGCTACACTGAGATTCATTGGAAGAATCCTTAGGAAGTGTAGCACACTCACAAAAGGAGATAGCTAGCAAAAGCCTCATTTGACATGTACTTTAATATAACAATACCAGATAGGACTGATAGGGGAAACAGAAAAGATCCAAAAACATAGCAGCGCTTTACGTTACAGATACATTTAGTGGGTGGGGAAACGTCACGGTGACGATCAGCAAACTCAAGTGACGGACGTTGCGAAAGAGACGTTCTGCATCACAACGTGGTTTACTGTTAAAATTTGTAGAGCGTTTGTTCCTAAGAGAGCCAGCCTGTACATTGCTTTCTCCTACGTGTGTCTCGTAAAAAGTCCATGATAAACTGCCTTGCAGAGCGTAGATGTAGACGTAGATATGGATGTGGATGTTGATTGTAACATTCCTTAGGCCCATGTACCAACTTGTAACATCCCCTGTGCGGAATGACAGACCCAAACTTATGACATACTGGACCACTTGGACTATCTGGTACAGTAAGCGGTAGATTTACAGGGGTGCGTGGCAGGTCCTCTTTGTGACTTACCTGGGCGGTGGCAGCGTAGTCAGCCTCCGCACTTCCTCGACCTGTAATCTTACCTGCCCTTACCTGCAGTTCAGCCGCTTGTACGTTGTTCGGCACCCTGCGGTTTCTGGACTTAGCAAATGCATAGAACTAAGGTTTTGGAGAGGAATTCCGGTGTTGCTAATTAATGCAACGCAGCTCTGATAAAATCAATAAGCAATTGGATTCTAGACACACGTTGGCCTCAAAACCCTTTGATACAATTTATTACAAACAAATTGCAAAATCGTAGTTTGCACGCCAGAATCTAGCCACATAGCGGTCAGAGCGTAAGTGGGTTTAAGACCACTGTCGGATATCGACTGCATTTGGTACTCTCAATCAGGCTAATCCAAATTGTGATCGTATTAATACGAGGCGTGTTTTTTTAAGTAAGTACCGTTTTGAAATTAAAAAAAAGACGTTCTGAGATATCTCAATAATTTTATTTTTACATGAAAGCCAGTATCTTAATCTACGCACTGAAGCCATTACTGTCTGATTCTTCCTTGTTTACGTTGTGTACTGAGTGTTTAAGATGCCTCCGATAATCGTGAGTCCCGCCGACTGTAAGGTACGGGCTGTTATAAGATTTCTTAGTGCTAAAGGCCTAAAAGCGATCGATATTCATCGTGAGATCTGTGCAGTATACGGAGAAAACATTATGAGTGATGGAACGGTAAGAAAGTGGGTGAGAGCATTTAAAGATGGCCGCACAAACGTGCATGATGAACAATGGAGTGGGCGTCGTTCGGTCGTTAATGAAAGTTTGATGCAGGAAGTGGACAATAAGGTGAGAGAAAACAGACGCTTCACGATTCCCTCCTTGCGGGATGACTTTCCTAATGTTTCTCGTAGTGTTTTCATGGCATTGTGACAGAGCACTTGAATTACCGAAAATTGTGAGGACGTTGGGTACCGAAAATGTTGACGGATGTGCACAAAATCAAACGTTTAGACAGTGAATTGACTTTCCTTGAGCGGTACCACAACGACGGTGGTGATTTCTTAGGGGAAATTGTTACGGGCGATGAAATATGCGTGGCCTACGTCACACCAGAATCAAAGCAACAGTCCATGGAAGATGAGCAAGGGCATCGTTTTGCTGTAAGACAATGTCCGTCCGCATGTGGAGAATCAGACCAAAGATCTCATCACATCTTTTCGATGGGAAACTCTAGATCATCCTCCGTACAGCCCCGACCTTGCGCCCAGTGAGTATCATCTGTTACTGCACTTGAAGAAACACCTGGCCGGTCAGCGTCTTCAAGACCATGACAAAGTCAAAACAGTGGTGATGCAGTGGTTAACAAGTTAGGCGGCAGACTTCTATGGCGAGGGTATTCAAAAACTGGTACAACGTTATGACAAGTGCCTCAATATTGACGGAGATTATGTAGAAAAGTAGATCAAGATACAGGCTTTCATGTAAAAATAAAATTATTGAGATATCTTAGCACGTCTTTTTTTAAATTTCAATACGGTACTTACTTAAAAACACGCCTAATATAATTCACTCAGCTGCTACGCGGGTCTTTTAGTGAACAAGGGCAGGTTGTTGTATTCCCGTATGCCACAGAACTCAGTCTTTTCCTATACTTGGTACCCCACATAAATAAAGCATGATTGTAACCAATTGGTCACAATGATCATTGGCAGACAACAAAAACAGAATGGCAACAGCAGGAGCGAACACAGTGCTGACTTACTGTGTTCAATGACTGTCGTGTTGTTGCACACAATAAGCTCTGCTCAATTAACTATTTGCGTCTGTGCCTCAGTGATTGTCACATATTAAGATAAAGATTCATTCACCGTCAAAATAACTTCACCACCTACGCCAATGTTACTTTGTCACGGTCTTATTCAGATTCGGCCAAAAGCAAAGCTTATTTGATTACCTTGCTGCAGCGCAACTGCCGGCCAACCGTACCGCTCCCCGGTCTAACCGCTAGTCCTCAACAATGGCGTGTTGTGCGCCCCTTCTCCCCCACTACACCGCTTGTGACATCAGCCACCATCTCTTCCCTTAAAACAGAAACATTTTACCTTATACTTGCCCTGTTTCTGCGCATATACATTTTTGATTTACACTCTTCTGCAAATTTTAAACTGGCCCTCTGCTCCCATTTAAAGTTCTTTCAAACTAACTACTTTTTTACCCTTCGGCAGCCTCTGGTCGGACCAGTCCACCTTCTCCATCCCCAAGGGGTGCCCGCCTGTGGATGCCGTGTCGTATTTCTAAGCTACACCTGGCTTTTCTGTGTCCTTCCGCCTTAACGTTCTTGCAAGCCACCATGCTGGTCTACCGCGCCCGACTCGGCTCTTATCGTAACCCTTCGGCACGCTACCTCCGCTCTGGCCAACCTTCCGTCTGCCACTAGCTGCATTCCAATCGGCCTTCGCTTAGTTAAAAAATTCTGGAACTTTAGGTTCATTGCCTGTACAACAACCGGGTTTCTTTCTGAAGCCACCTCACATTCTTAGCAATCACATGAAGTTCCCAAAACTATAGCTTATCTGAAGCGTGGCCATTCGTGCACAGCACATTGCCACTTTTCAAGATGTGGTGGGATGACGATTATCTGAGTTTTATTTACACTCACGTTCTGAAGAAAACAGAACGCCTTGAACGACTAGAGAGAGGACGTTCATATTAACAGGACATATACACTACTGGCCATTAAAATTGCTACACCACGAAGATGACATGCAACAGACTCGAAATTTAACCGACAGGAAGAAGATGCTGTGAAATGCAAATGATTAGCTTTTCAGAGCATTCACACAAGGTTGGCGCCGGTGGTGACATCTACAACGTGCTGACATGAGGGCAGTTTCCAACCGATTTCTAATACACAAACAGCAGTTGACCGGCGTTGTTTGGTGAAACATTGTTGTGATGCCTCGTGTAAGGAGGAGAAATGCGTACCATCACGTTTCCGACTTTGATAAAGGTCGGATTGTAGCCTATCGCGATTGCGGTTTATCGTATCGCGACATTGCTGCTCCCATTGGTCGAGATCAAATGACTGTTAGCAGAATATGGAATCGGTGGGTTCAGGAGGGTAATACGGAACGCCGTGCTGGATCCCAACGGCCTCGAATCACTAGCAGTCGAAATGACAGGCATCTTATCCGCATGGCTGTAACGGATCGTGCAGCCACGTCTCGATCCCTAAGTCAACAAATGGGGACGTTTGCAAGGCAACAACCATCTGCTCGAACAGTTCGACGACGTTTGCAGCAGCGTGGACTATCAGCTCGGAGACAATGGCTGTGATTACCCTTGATGCTGCATCACAGACAGGAGCTCCTGCGATGGTGTACTGAACGACGAACCAGGGTGCACGAATGGCAAAACATCATTTTTTCGGATGAATCCAGGTTCTGTTTACAGCATCATGGTGGTCGCATGCGTGTTTGGCGACATCGCGGTTAACGCACATTGGAGCGTGTATTCGTCATCGCCATACTGGCGTATCACCCGGCGTGAAGGTATGGGGTGTCATTGGTTACACGTCTTGGTCACCTCTTGTTCGCATTGACGACACTTTGATCAGCGGACGTTACATTTCAGATATGTCACGACCCGTGGCTCTGCCCTTCATTCGATCCCTGCGAAACCCTATATTTCAGCAGGATAATTCACGGCCGCATGTTGCACGTCCTGTACGGGCCTTTCTGGATACAGAAAATGTCCGACTGCTGCCCTAGCTAGCACATTCTCCAGATCTCTCACCAATTGAAAACATCTGTTCAATGGTGGCCGAGCAACTGGCTCGTCACAACACGCCAGACACTACTCTTGATGAACTGTGGTATCGTGTTGAAGCTGCATGGGCAGCTGTACCTGTACGCGCCATCCAAGCTCTGTTTGACTGAATGCCCAGGCGTACCAAGGCCGTTATTTCGGCCAGAGGTGGTTGTTCGGGGTACTGATTTCTCAGGATCTATGCACCCAAACTGCGTGAAAATGTAATCACATGTCAGTTCTAGTATAATATATTTGTCCAATGAATACCCGTTTGTCATCTGCATTTCTTCTTGGTGTAGCAATTTTAATGGCCAGTAGTGTACATTAGTATGTTCTGCAGAAATGATTAGCATCTGCGTCCTCCTCGGCCCTGGCGCAGCAGTGGAACAGTGTAACACGTCACATACTATCAGAGACGATAGACCGCTGCCGTTTATTACTGCATGCGTTACATGCATGTCGTCCACTTCTCCGCCTACCCTTGACGAAATTATATGAACATGTTAGGCGACAGTTTTGTATGGAACGACGTCACTGGGGACAGGAATGACATGAAATTCTGTTTTCAGACGAATCCAGGCTCTGTTTGTTTGAAAATGATGGCAGCATTTCGGTTCGCCGCAGACAGGAGGGCGCCATTTCAGTGACTGCATTCGCACAGACGTACAGCGCCAATTGAAGACTTTACGGTGTCAGGTGCTATTGGTTACAACCACAAATCACATTTGGTGCGTGTCCAGGGCACTGTGACCAGAGTAACCTAGGTGAATGACATCCTGATACCCCTAACCATACCCTTCCTCCACAACACCCAGACGCCATTTTTCAGTAAGACAATGCACGACTACATGTTGCTGCACAAACACGTGCTTTCTTGGTGTCACAGGATGTCAGACTTTTGGCCTGGCACGCCACAGCACCAGATTCGTCGACAACCTAAACTGTGCCCACACATATGGTGAAAAGACGGGCGCACTGCTGTGACCCAGTGCCAGTCACTACAGATGAAGTTTGGAACCAGATGAATGCAGCATGGATGGGTATACCACAGGACGCCATTCGCTCCTTTTATGCATCGATGCCATCACGCATGGAACAAGTTACGAGGACCATAGGGGACACTGTGCCTACTTGGCAACAGGACACATGCTGAACCGAAGTGACTGAAATGCTAATCATTTCTGCAGAACGTACTAATGTACATGTCCTGTGAATATGAACATCCTATCTCTTGTAGTTCAAAGTGTTCGGATTTTTTTCTGAACATGAGTGTTCATTTCTTTGAAGCTGATACTTTTACGACATTTGGAAAAAGAGTGAATCACCTGTTAGCTAGGTGCAGTTGATACATTACACATCAATACGCCATGTGTCAGATGTCCGTGTGTCTGTTCCTTATGTTTTTTATTATTAGTTACATTTAGTGAAGAACTGTCTATTATGTAAATTGCGATCGCAATGCCAATGACCAAGCAATGGTACTGCCACTAAGCAAAACAGCAAAACCAACAACTGAAATGGGGCTTTAGACAATTGCAATTCTTCACTTTTCTAAGCCAACTGCTGCATAACAGAAACATAAGCCGTAATATCAGTTCACAGGACTACTAAGCGAATTGTGAGGGTTGACTAACTCCAATTCGCTTTCGACCTAAACAATTTCTGCGTCATCCAAATGATTAATGACTGCAAGGAAGTCGACCTTTTTCTATTGATTTTTATAGCTCTAGAGCATGGAAGGGCTAGGTTGAAGTAAGTGTGACGTTGCTTTAAAACACATCGATCGAATTACAATTTCACCATTCAAAAACGTGAAACTTTCAGTTGGTAGAGCACTTGCCCGCGAAAGGCAAAGTTCCCGAGTTCGAGTCTCGGTCCGGCACACAGTTTTAATCTGCCAGGAAGTTTCATATCAGCGCACACTCCACTGCAGAGTGGAAATCTCATTCTGGATTCAAAAACGTATTTCTTCGAAATAGTTTTAAAGACCCCACTAATTTCTTTATTAAGATATTCAAATCCCAAAATTCCCAGTAAATGTTAATTGTAAATGATATCTTATACTGTTATAGTAAGACAGAATTTTAAAACACTTAATTGCAGCCGGTCGCTGTGGCCGAGCGGTTCTAGGCCCTTCAGGCCGGAACCGGGCTGCTGCTACGGTCGCAGGTTCGAATCCTGCCTCGGGCATAGATTTGTGTGATGTCCTTAGGTTAGGTAGGTTTAAGTAGTTCTGTCTAGGGGACTGATGACCTCAGACGTTAAGTCTCATAGTGCTTAGAGTCATTTGCACCATTTGAACTTAATTGCACCTGACAACTCTCGTATAATTTTATGACTTGTTTAATCAAGCTAGAAGCTATGATTTCAGAGAATGCACTCTTTTAACCATGAAATATTTTAACTGAACAGTATATTGCAGTACACTGAATCAACGATCAGCATGCTATTGCTCGTACATGGAATAATTAGTCCTGCTAGCAACAATGATAGCAATACTATCTGAATGTTACAGTACGCGCACCATTCTCAGTTTTCAAAACGGGTTACTCCTCAGTAACTTCAGGAGGCTACAACACAGTAAACATTGTTTGCACTGAACACCATCAGCTCCTATATACGTACAGAAACAGCCACAGCGGCCGCACGAAAACATCTGCCAAGCCATTCAGCGGGCACCAGCATACGAGCTTACTTAAGCATCGACGCCAACTAGTACACAAGATACATTAAAGTTTGATGGTAACCACGACTGTCGCCGATGCGGACCAAGTAGATGTCCCCGTAGCTATATGGTGACCAGCGTCCTGCATCAGGAGCGAGCCGAACAGTTTATACTTACTGGCCGAAGGCTGTATACAAAAGACCCTTGTTCCCGGTAGGAAGCAGGGAGAGGCAATAGCTGTAATTCCAATCAATACACATGTGACGACTTCAGGTCGGCATAATTTTTACATGACACCACCTAACATGTTGTATTAACTTGCTTCCTACCCAGTATTACGAAGGTCTAAGCGATTTCTGAGTGCGAATCTCTTCGTCTGAGCACCAACCGGGATGGAGCGTCCACCTACCTCAAAATTCACTTACACTCTACGTTTTATACGCACGGACGAGCCGAAACGTAGTGACCACCTCCTTGATAGCGCGGTTCGTTCACCTTTCGAACGCAATACAAAAGTAATTTCGCGTGTTGTGGTTCTACAAGTCCATCGTCAGTTTCTCGGCGTACTTGGCACAAGGTCACTATGCATTGTTCACACAATTCTGGCAAATTACGGGCCGGTTTCAGAATGAGATTTTCACTCTGCAGCGGAGTGTGCGCTGATATGAAACTTCCTGGGAGATTAAAACTGTGTGCTGGACCGAGACTCGAACTCGGCAACTTTGCCTCTGGCGGGCAAGTGCTGTACCATCTGAGCTTCCCAAGCACGACTCACGCCCCGTCCTCACAGCTTTACTTCTGCCAGTGCCTCGTCTCCTACCTTCCAAACTTTACAGAAGCTCTCCTGCAAAACTTGCAGAACTAGCACTCCTGAAAGAAGGGATATTGCGGAGACATGGCATAGCCACAGTCTGTGGGATGTTTCCAGAATGAGATTTTCACACTGCAGCGGAGTGTGCGCTGATATGAAACTTCCTGGCAGATTAAAACTGTGTGCCGGACCGAGACTCGAACTCAGGACCTTTGCCTTTCGCAGGCAAGTTCTCTACCATCTGAACCAGAGCTTCTGTAAAGTTTGGAAAGTAGGAGACGAGGTACTGGCAGAAGTAAAGCTGTGAGGACGGGGTGTGAGTCGTCCTTGGGTAGCTCAGATGGTACAGCACTTGCCCGCGAAAGGCAAAGGTCCCGAGTTCGAGTCTCTGTCCAGCACACAGTTTTAAACTACGGGCCGGTTGTTTGTGGGCGCGGAGTTGACGTCCGATAGCTTCCCATATGTGTTACATCGGTTCTGACTAAGCGAATTTGGTGGACAAGGCATCAGCACTCCTCATACCGATGTATCACGATTCTAGCCTTGAGAAATTACCCTACTGGAAGATTTAATCGTTATCGGGGAAGGCGTCAAGCATGAGGGGATACAGGTGCTCCACAGTAATGTTCAATTAATTCACAGCTGTGATGGTACTTTCGATTACTACCACAGGTCTCATGGAAGCAGAAGTGAATGTCCCCTATGGCATAATATTGGCCCTATTGGGCTGCGTCCGTGGAGTTGTTAATGTTTCAAGAAGCCGTTCGCCGGGATGACGGCTCACCGGGACACGACCATCGACCAGATGTAACAAGAAGCGTGATTCATCCGAGAAAGCGACACGTTTCAGTTGATCCCCGCTCCAGTCTAGAAGATTCCATGTCCAATGAATCGTCATTGACGAAGTCGTTGGGTGAACAAGGGAACACTGGGAGAACAAGGGAACGCTTAGCGGTCATAGCCCAAGGCACAACAATGTGTTCTGAACGGTGTGCTCAGAAACACCTGCGCATGTACCAGAATTGTACTCTGTCGTCGGAACTATCACAGATCGCCGTCTATCAAACTTTACCGAGCGAGCTCGTCGCCAGCGTCCAGGTGGACGTCAAACCTCCACATGGACGTCCAACACCATGTCGCCTATTCGTTGCTTCACCGCCCTGGAACCTCGTCCCATAGATGCTCATCACAATGTCGTGCGAACAACTCCATTTAAGTTGGGTTTTCCAAGGAGAAGGCATTTTGCACAGTGTGGTATGTATGATTGTACCCAGGCGTGCATGTCTTCGTCCGTGCGAAAAGACGGCCACGAATGTTTTTCTTCAGAGCACCAAAAATGTGGAAATCACGTGGAAAGAGATCGGGACTAACGTTACTTAACCATCGACAGTTGACACATCCAATATTATCGACAGTATTTTTGAAAAAGATTTCGATGTATCGATTAACTATCGATTGTTTTGTGAAGTTATAGCAAATGAAAAATATTGCTTAAAATACAACAATACAAGACATCCAAATTTTGTTTTATAAAAAGTGAGGTATTTAAATTGTTGTCATTAAGTCTGTTGTTTAAAACACAACATTAAAAGTTACAAGTAAGGTGTTCAAATTCTTCTCCTTTAGTCTGTCGCGTTTTTCAGTAATTACTTATTCTGCCTTGAAGGAAACGCTCTCTGCAGGAACTGAAGTCGATGGACGCAAAAAAAAAAATTAGTAGCCATTACACGCAACATACTATTAGATTTTGCACAATATTCTAATACCCAAACATGCTTATCTCTTATAGGTTTTTCAAAACACTGGTGTAGGTCAATTATGGTATCACTGACTGGTGTAACGACATCGACGTTACGCTGTTAGTAATTGGGCAAAAAAGTAGATCATCCAGTTTCAAACTGTTAGGCTATTAGTACTCGTTTCAGCACTGCTCATGGATGCTGCTGTTTCAGGTATTATTCTTGTAGTTGATGCGATGATAGCAGCATACTGTTTCTGGAGTACTGGTGCTGCGTTCTCTGCCTCTTGAAATGTCCTGAAACAAGTTTCTTAAACCTAGGATCTAATAATGTCACAAGCGTAGTAATAGTAAATGTGTTAAATGGTTTCACTCTTTCCTTTAATGATTTAATCAAGGAATCCAGAACACTTCGTCCTTAATTAGTTGTTAAGATGCCTTCTAAATCCGAAAACTTTGCAGCAATACCTCGTATAAGAGATAGAATTGATGAAGCAGTCATGTATGACTCCCTTGAGACTGTTGTTGTTGTTGCTACTTGAAAAGGTTCAAGAAGCTCTATTATCTCTCGTACAGCTAAGTAATTTTCTACTGTGAGCGTAGGTAGTGCTTTTCAACTTTCATTAATCGCAATCTCAAGCTTACTTCGTACTTTCAGAATTCTTTTGAGCATGTGGCATGGGCTGTTATCGAGTCGGCACTTCTTGTATCAGTCTCAGTTCTTTTTCATTTGCTCTGTTTTGAACATTGCTCAGTTTATCACGAACTAGTGTAATGAAAGTCACCATAACCTTTGTTTTCAATAAAACTTTAGAAAATGTTTCTGCTTTAAAAAATCTTGTACTGTTTGAGCTGTGCTTACCCCAGCTTATGCGTTGCTTCAAAACTTGGCTGTTACTCTGCATTTGGTTTCCCGTGGTTCTCCCTCTTTCTACCTGTGGCAGCAGCGGTGTGTATCGATATTTGCACCGTAAACCATCTTTGGTCTGGTGTTTATAGTTCCGGCTTGGCGGTGTGCAGCCAGTCTGTCGGCTGGAGTGGATCAGCAAGCAAGTATGTGCGCGGCACAGTCGGCCGGGCCCTCTAGCGGTCTCTTATGCAGTGTCGGAGCGTGTGGGGGCTGCTCCGAGTGCTATGAGGTTCGTGGCTCACCGACCCACGACATGAAAGTTGAGTGGTGATTTAATTACCGAAGCCACGTCTGTTCACGTTGTCCCCTTGGTTGGTGGTTCGCTGTTTGCGGTATTCCTGGGAGCAGCAGCGAGTGTTCGAATTGGTGAAGATTTAGCCGCCATTTGCTGGAATTAACTATATTTGGTGGTTTGAAATTCAAATGCACCAGTGGAATTTTCTGCCTTGTGACCGTTAGTGTTCCGGTTACCTGCCCTGCTCGCTGACGTAAATTCAGGCAGTGTCCTTTCCTCACCTGTTGTCACTGTCCAACATGGTGTGTAGTTTTTAGCAGCTTAATGTATTTTTGGTTGTGGGCGGCTATGTCTGTAACGTTTTGGCTTTGGAATTCTCGAATACTGGTCTGTGGTTAGCAAGTCGTCTTGTCGGTGGGACCCTGACTGTCTCTTTGTTGTGTTGCCGGCGGATCGAGTATAGTCGGACGACTTCTTATCTCACCTAAGCGAACGTTAAGATTTCAAGGGCAGCCCGAGCCCCCTGGAAACTTCTGAGCGACGTTGCCTATACTACTTTTCTTGTTGGCGTTTAATTGTGTATTTTTAATCGCTCATAGCCGATGGTTGTAAATTGTATGCTTGTAATTGTTTTTTTAAAATCAAAGGCCTTCAGCCGTTTTAAAAGTAAGTTTTTCTAAACTGGACAAGTCTTACACTGTCTGAAGATAAAGCTTGGGCCTCCTGCGTGTTGAAAATTAATTGTATTTTTTTGAAGAACCGCCTTCAGCCACTTTAAGTTTTAAAGATCCTAATATCAAGTATTTACCTTTTGGAAGACAAAGCTGTGAGCCTTCTGCCTGTTGAAAATTTATCGTAGTTGTATTGTTCTTAAAATGATGGGCCTTCAGCCGCTTTAAAATTTTGGATTCTTACTTATCAAGTTTTACATCGCTTGGGCTTAAATACTATTTAAGATTAAAAGCTTTGGGCCTTCTGCCTTGGAAAACTGGTTGCAGTTTTTTTTAAACAAAGGCCTTCAGCCGTTTTGGAGTAAGGTTTCTTATTGGTCTTAAGGCTTGGGCCTTCTGCGTATTGAAATGTTGTTGTAGTTATGTTGTTTTAAATTTATCGGCCTTCAGCCGCTTTTATAAGACTTAATCTATCTGACTAGTCAAGTCTTATATCGCTTGGCCTTAAGTACTATTTAAGGTTAAAGCCTAGAGCTTTCTGTCTAAAAAAATAGAAAATATTTATAGCAATTCATGGGCCTTCAGACGTTTTAGAATTAAAGACGTTTTCTGTCGATAGTCAAGCTTAGAAGTTGCACTGTAATGTTTGGGCAAATAAATAAAGTGTTATGTTTGGAGTGTAACTAACAGCCGCTCATTCTGCCCCCCTTCCACAATTCCAGCTTCTTGCTCTGTCCTGCGGGTCTAGCAGGGCGTAACATTGTTAAGTTGATGCAGTGGGCAAAACAGAGTGAATGTCGAACCTTTACGATTTAGGCAGCTTTTTCATAACTTAAGCGTTGTCTTTTCACGAATATTGTATTATAATAAGATTTGATTGATGACCTAAAGTAACCTGCCTGTATGTCCGAAATTTTGCGTAATACTGTCAAAAAAATTCTTATAAGAAGAGGAAGGTCACCATAAGGAAAAGGGTTGCGAGAGAGAAAGTGTTTACTGGTCTGCTGTACAATGCTGCTACCTTAGCTACCTTAGGTGTGCATGCTTTCTGATGAGCTGCCGCAGGTATGGTATAAACTGCACACAGGAATAACAAGATTGAAACTGCGTTTAAGAGACCAAGGGTGGCTCCTTTACTCATGTTTTCTCTCAGTTCAGCTGACACTCAGTACAAAACAAAAGAGCCATCATGTACTTCAGTGCTACATCGCTGAGATCGGCAACACTTGTGATCTTAGTGCAGTCGACATGAAGTGTGTAGCTTGTAGAAGTTTTGTTGGCTGTTTCGCCTATCGTCGGGTGAACGGCACGGAGCGATATAAAGAACACAATACGGTATTAATGAAGGGTAAGGAAAGCTGCGGCGAGAGACAACAATGCTGGCACCTCCACCCATCATACCGATGTATTCCTATAATTCAAGTATATGCTCGCTGCTCCAAGTTTGCACTTGACAGGACCTGATAGCGTTTCGTCGGCTTCATTGTAATGGCGATACAACAACTTCCATTACACAATAGCTCAGAGTTTTCCATTACCACTGGAAAGTTCCGATTCGGTTAGTACGGCGTATATTTACAACCTGCTATGGTTAGTCTTTTGTATATGCATTAATATTAACTCCATCTTATAAGCACCGACAGTTTTAATTCTGTTCCGATTCGTTAACACAATGGAAGCACTTCCGCATAAATCACACACCAAAGCAAGTTGTTTATATACTCGGAAAACATCAAGGCAGTGATTGTAACGCCGCTGCCAACTGATTTTGATACGCTGTATTAACTTTGATTCAGACGGTGTTGAGGTTCGCGTTCGTTTCTCACTTGTTAGTCTGCTATCGCACAAGTTTCACAAAGTGAAAATTTTGGGCGCAGAAGTAACAATGTTTTGAGAAAGCGAATTGTAGAGACATCCATGTTCAACTGTGTTGCTTATTTGTAGTAACGAATGAGAAAATATATTAAGCCTGTTGTAATGCAATTATTAAATGATTTGTTACGGTTGGTAGTGTCCGTAAAGAGAACACAAATGACATGACGGCTTCAGATTTCTATCTTGAAGAGTGGGGGCGGGTAGGATAGGTGTGAAACTGTCAAGAAAAACCTTACAAGTTACACCGACTTGACGTACACCGCCATGTACCGATCACAACAATGAACCGAAACTCAGCATGGCACTGAGAAGTTACAGAAAGAAACATTTAAAAATTTGTTAGTTACACGAGCGTAGATTCTGCGTTGTGATGACACGCAGTTTTGGTCACTTTTAATATGGGTGAAACTAATTTTTCGTCCATTACAAAGTGGCAAGTCAATGGCAATATTTCTTCATTTACGTTGCTTTTCCACATGTCCGTTGTAACACTAAAGAAAATTACATTTTGTAAGGGCTTTTTCTAATTTATTTTTTGTCTTCGTATAGTATTGAGATCAGTAAACATTTAAGTGTGGTTTTATCTGACAATTCATATCTGCTGCCTAAGGGATAAACAAATTTTTCAAGCCTTGATGGTCAGAACTTCTGTACGGCAGCTCATCGACAGCAATCTTTTGTGAATAAAGACAATCAAGTCCTTTTTTTACTTTTGAACTGAACTATGTTCTGTTGCAATAGTTTCTTTTAGAGCTTCACGATTCTTTTGGTTGCACCTCTTGCACTCGATCTATCTCACATGTTGACCCCTCACCTTTCTGTTAACAATCCGTGATTCTCTAGTTTTTCAACATTCTATCTTTTTAGTGGTCTCTTAAATTAGTCCTGTTCTCTGATCATGTTTATAATCTTTAATGCAGATGGAACACATTACAGACTGACTACTATCCCCCACTTTCTTGAAAAAATTCCAAATAGATGATTGATTTTTACGTTTCATTTTCAAAACAATAACAAGAAACTCTATTTACGCACATCTTACTAAAATAATCTTGGAAGCGCTGAATTTCCTCGGCCAACAGAGACTATAGGTGGCGTGCGGAAACTACTGATCGTCCCATGTCAGCACCATTCGGAACACTTTCATGACGACTGCGCCCTTCGTCTCACTGCTGCCAATGACAGCGATCCAACAGATGTGGCACTATAACTGCGTGATGAAGAATAATCATGTTGTGGTGTGGCGTTTAGATAACAAAATGAGTGACGAAGAAGCCACTGTTGGCACATCGACGCTACCTCCTACGATACCCTGAAGAGCTAGAAGCTTAGGGGCAGTGTTCTCCCTCGTGACGCTCGAAAAATTATTAATCAGGTTACAGAATGCTGCAAACTAGAAAAATTAAAAAAATGAAAATAATGGTGTGCTAATTCACCCGCTGCACAAGTTTGAAACAAGGGGTTTCAGCATTAACCGGCAAGAGCTTAAGAAATATCTATCGGATTTGGAGTTTTGCAAAAACATTCCCCGACATTCACCGTCAACTCTTGGCGAGAAGAGATTAGTTTTGTCTCACATCTACTGAAACATTCACATTTAGCGCAAATTACTTATGAATATGCACTGCAATCTTGCGACAGCAGATAGCATGTAAATACATTTGTATATTTTGATGGTCAGGTCTAGCTACGATATAAGTAAAAATACTTGACACTCACCGGGTTGTGCTTTTACTATATCCAGTTTTGCGGTAGCTGGTGTGTCGTTGAAGGAACAAGCCCCGCTAATCGACCACAACGTGTGCAGCCAACATATGAATGATGTTTGTACTTCTACAAAAGCAGAAGTGGCTCAGGGGCATTAGAATTGCGTCAGTGTCTTGTGTTTTCGAATCACTTTACTCATTAACATGAACAACTGAAAAAACTTTTAAGTACAATGAGGACTCAAAAACAGAAGGTGTGTTTAATTAATAACGATAATAACTGTGTTTATTTTAAAATGCATCATACAGGACAATCACAAACACTTAACAGACCTTTAAAATATCATTTTTTCTCCTACTAACTGCGTTGTATTACAACAGCCTTATTTACATTTGTATTCTTTGCTAAAAGTAAGCAAGCTCACAATTTGAAGATGACAATCTGTATAATGTGCGTTCACGAATCTATGTTATTTACGTGTGTAGTTTTTACCATAATTATCTGATCGGTACCGTGAGATATCATCGCTGGAAGACAAACTATAAAATTCTCGTCTCTCACGGCCTCATCTCCCCAAAGCGACCAATCTATTAACAACATAGATTAGAAACAACATAGACTGGCTAAGGCGCCACCATATTTGGGTTGATTAAAAACCGCCATACAGTCTACTTTCCATCTGCACTCCAAACGCCGTGTAGGTAATTGGAACCGACAATTTTTCCGGCGCCAATTACAAAAGAATTATATTATAAACGATAGGTGTTGTGTCTAGACAAGACAGCCTAGACACAATGAGAGGAAGCCGAAAGGCACGCGCTAAGTTAAAGCAGGATGGTGTGAGGTCTGAAACAGGAAAACGTAATGAATGCTATAAAGAAAAGTACGATGCTTCTGGAATTCTTAACTTTAATCCATCCTTTTGGTACATCTGGAGATTGTGGCGATACAAGTGAGACTCTTTAGATATATGCAATGTTACTAATGGCGCCTTGCTAGGTCGTAGCCATTGACTTACCTGAAGGCTATTCTAACTATCTGCTCTGCAAACGAGCGAGGCTTCGTCCACGTAGTCACTAGCAAAGTCGTCCGTACAACTGGGGCGAGTGCTAGTCCGTATCTCGAGACCTGCCTTGTGGTGGCGCTCGGTCTGCGATCACACAGTGGCGACACGCGGGTCCGACATGTACTAATGGATCGCGGCCGATTTAAAGCTACCACCTAGGAAGTGTGGTGTCTGGCGGTGACACCACAGTAGGACTATCGATAGTTAAACCAGACTACCGAGGCCGGCCGGAATGGCCGTGCGGTTGTAGGCGCTACAGTTTGAAACCGAGCGACCGCTACGGTCGCAGTTTCGAATCCTGCCTCGGGCATGGATGTGTGTGATTTCCTTAGGTTAGTTAGGCTTAATTAGTTCTGAGTTATAGGCGACTGATGACCTCAGAAGTTAAGTCGCATAGTGCTCAAAGCCATTTGAATTTTTTGAACCAGACTACCGATAGTGACGACAGCGCAGATTCGATCGATTAATCGATAGTTTATCGATGTTTAAGTAACACTTACGGGACTGTATGGAGATTGTGTAAGGGCTTCTAAGCGAAACTTTTGCAGCGTACTCGAAACAACCTTGGCAACACATGAGCAGACCCTGGGTACAATCGTGGTTCGGTATGCAATAGTAAACTTTTTTTTCATGTAGACCGTCTTGTCTCACAGTGGGATAGATGTTTTAATAAGTGTGGCGATTACTTTTAAAATAATAAACAATTTACTTTTTTCCATCTGTTTCGTTTTCATTTGACTGCCCCCTTATGTACGTTCAACTATCAGCAAACTGAAGAGCGCTTCATAAATGCTGTACGATATCTTAAAACTAACATCAACAAAAGCAAAACGAGGATAATGGAATGTAGTCAAATTAAATCGGGTGATGCTGAGGGGATTAGATTAGGAAATGAGACACTTAAAGTAGTAAAGGAGTTTTGCTATTTAGGGAGTAAAATAACTGATGATGGTCGAAGTAGAGAGGATATAAAATGTAGACTGGCAATGGCAAGGAAATCGTTTCTGAAGAAGAGAAATTTGTTAACATCGAGTATAGATTTAAGTGTCAGGAAGTCGTTTCTGAAAGTATTTGTATGGAGTGTAGCCATGTATGGAAGTGAAACGTGGACGATAAATAGCGAAAAATAGTTTAGACAAGAAGAGAACAGAAGCTTTCGAAATGTGGTGCTACAGAAGAATGCTGAAGAGTGGATGGGTAGATCACATAACTAATGAGGAGGCACTGAACAGAAATGGAGAGAAGAGAAATTTTTGGCACAACTCGACTAGAAGAAGGGATCGGTTGGTAGGGCACATTCTGAGGCATCAAAGGATCACCAATTTAGTATTGGAGGGCAGCATGGAGGGTAAAAATCGTAGAGGGAGACCAAGAGATGAATACAGTAAACACATTCAGAAGGATGTAGGTTGCAGTAGGTACTGGGAGATGAAGAAGCTTGCACATGATAGAGTAGCATGGAGAGCTGCATCAAACCAATCTCTGGACTGAAGACCACAACAACAATACGTTAAAACTTCGGTTAAAGTTACAACACCTTGTTTGAACACCCTTCCCAGACAGCACGTGTGGACTGAAGTTAATGTGCGTGCTGTTCTGGCGAAACACAAATTCGCAACACGTTGAAGTTCTGCGTTCCTGCCGGTGCACAACGCTCTGTCGTGTTTACACAGCGCAAAATTCCTGCTCCTACGAAAACTCAGCTAAGTCGTCGGTTGACGAATGAAGTGATAGTGTCAAATAAACCAGAGATCTACGGACATCGGTTTTTCTGATATTGGCAGCTATTATGAATGCAGACGAGATAGGATTTCTCCCAATTTACGGTGGTCAAGGGGCCTGAAGGTAGTGTGCAGTAACGCTGAAACTGGTTGCACAAATAAATCAAATGCAGAAGAGACTGCATTTCATACTGAACAGGCGAAGTCCCTGTAACCATCAACTACAAGTGTAGACATACATCGGTAGCACCATGGTCAGACAGAGATTCCAAAATCACACATTGGATTTAAGGCGTACCCAGAAGGAGATACAGATTCGGATCATAGTCTAATAATGATGATGAATGAAGTTTAAGGGAATCGCACGGAAGAGTCAGTGTGGAACGAACTAGGATACTGAAGTACTGGGCAATGATAAAATGCGTTTGAAGTTCGCTAAAGAAGTAGACACTGCAGTAAGGAGTAAGGCAGTAGGCAGCTCCTCTGAAGAAGAAGTGGTGATCTACGAAAGAAGGAAGTACAAAAATGTTCAGGGAAAGACATTAATCGACAGTGATAAATAGCTTGGGAATGAAATAAACAGGAAACATTGGGAAGGCAAAGCGAAATGGCTGCAGAAATAATGTGAAGAAATAGACATTACTGACGGAAGTACTGTCTCAGCATATAGAAAAGTCAAAACAGCCTTCGGTGAAATTAAAAGCAAAGACAGCAATGTTGTGTGGTTGTTAGTAGGAAACCGACTATCTTTGCCCATGGTAGAGACATTTCACGTTAAACACCAAAACAACTTATGGGTCACAGAACTACACTCCTGGAAATTGAAATAAGAACACCGTGAATTCATTGTCCCAGGAAGGGGAAACTTTATTGACACATTCCTGGGGTCAGATACATCACATGATCACACTGACAGAACCACAGGCACATAGACACAGGCAACAGAGCATGCACAATGTCGGCACTAGTACAGTGTATATCCACCTTTCGCAGCAATGCAGGCTGCTATTCTCCCATGGAGACGATCGTAGAGATGCTGGGTGTAGTCCTGTGGAACGGCTTGCCATGCCATTTCCACCTGGCGCCTCAGTTGGACCAGCGTTCGTGCTGGACGTGCAGACCGCGTGAGACGACGCTTCATCCAGTCCCAAACATGCTCAATGGGGGACAGATCCGGAGATCTTGCTGGCCAGGGTAGTTGACTTACACCTTCTAGAGCACGTTGGGTGTCACGGGATACATGCGGACGTGCATTGTCCTGTTGGAACAGCAAGGTCCCTTGCCGGTCTAGGAATGGTAGAACGATGGGTTCGATGACGGTTTGGATGTACCGTGCACTATTCAGTGTCCCCTCGACGATCACCAGTGGTGTACGGCCAGTGTAGGAGATCGCTCCCCACACCATGATGCCGGGTGTTGGCCCTGTGTGCCTCGGTCGTATGCAGTCCTGATTGTGGCGCTCACCTGCACGGCGCCAAACACGCATACGACCATCATTGGCACCAAGGCAGAAGCGACTCTCATCGCTGAAGACGACACGTCTCCATTCGTCCCTCCATTCACGCCTGTCGCGACACCACTGGAGGCGGGCTGCACGATGTTGGGGCGTGAGCGGAAGACGGCCTAACGGTGTGCGGGACCGTAGCCCAGCTTCATGGAGACGGTTGCGAATGGTCCTCGCCGATACCCCAGGAGCAACAGTGTCCCTAATTTGCTGGGAAGTGGCGGTGCGGTCCCCTACGGCACTGCGTAGGATCCTACGGTCTTGGCGTGCATCCGTGCGTCGCTGCGGTCCGGTCCCAGGTCGACGGGCACGTGCACCTTCCGCCGACCACTGGCGACAACATCGATGTACTGTGGAGACCTCACGCCCCACGTGTTGAGCAATTCGGCGGTACGTCCACCCGGCCTCCCGCATGCCCACTATACGCCCTCGCTCAAAGTCCGTCAGCTGCACATACGGTTCACGTCCACGCTGTCGCGGCATGCTACCAGTGTTAAAGACTGCGATGGAGCTCCGTATGCCACGGCAAACTGGCTGACACTGACGGCGGCGGTGCACAAATGCTGCGCAGCTAGCGCCATTCGACGGCCAACACCGCGGTTCCTGGTGTGTCCGCTGTGCCGTGCGTGTGATCATTGCTTGTACAGCCCTCTCGCACTGTCCGGAGCAAGTGTGGTGGGTCTGACACACCGGTGTCAATGTGTTCTTTTTTCCATTTCCAGGAGTGTATTATGTTAATATTGCATCTGGTGTGCTTCACGTCGTTTCTTTAGAAATAGTTCCTCCTTCTTTCGGCTGCAGTAGGTACCGTGATGGAGCGCGGATGTGTCACGTGACTTTGGCAGCGACACATGAACACGTGGTATGAAAACACAAATTCCCACAAAGTTTCAAAAATGTTCACACAACGTCGTTTAAGTAATCTCATCCGCGGTGTACCTCATTTGGCTAGAACTGATTTATATACTGCCGTGTATACTCCACAATTCAATGTACAGTACATCGTAGAGGGCACTTGGTGGGCACTTGGTAGTAGTAGTACTAGCCGTTTCCTCTTGCGTAATGAGCGACGGGAAAACTACTGCTTACGTCATTCTGTTGTCCACCTCTGTAGCTGAGGGTGTAAATAGATTATTTTCTTCGAGGTAATTCATAACGTTCGAAAAAATTATACGGGGCATATTCGAAAACTAAAGTCCGTTTGATCATACAAGAAAAATAATAAAAAACCTCACGAGAAAACGTTTTTATTGACAGTAATATTTTACTACATGTCTATTCTACTTTTCCACATACTCGCCAGCCGGCCGCGGTGGTCTAGCGGTTCTAGGCGCGCAGTCCGGAACCGCGCGACTGCTACGGTCGCAGGTTCGAATCCTGCCTCGGGCATGGATGTGTGTGATGTCCTTAGGTTAGTTAGGTTTAAGTAGTTCTAAGTTCTAGGGGACTGATGACCTCAGCAGTTAAGTCCCATAGTGCTCAGAGCCATTTGAACCATTTGAACCACATACTCGCCGCTCTCATCTGTACAGTTTCTGTAACGCTGCACCAGCTTCTTTATCCCCTCCGCGTACAAATCTGCCGCCTGGGAGTTGAATCATCAGTCTTGGATTCATCGTCATTTTGAAATCGTTGCGCAATCAGTCACTTTTCAAAAGTAAGGAGCAAGATCGGTACTGTACGGGGTGTGCTCAGAAAGTTCCCACCGAAAATCTTGAATCTTTTCCTCGGCTTTGGCACCAGTGTGAGGGAGTGCGTTATCCTGAAGGTTTATGCCAGACGACAGTTTTCCGAGATTTTGATAGTGCATTTCAGTTAGATCAGCATTTCACAGTATATATCAGCTGTAATTGTTGGCCACAATCCATGAAATTAATCACAAGGACGCCCTTACCGGCCCAGAAAACGTTAGGCATTTTTTTCAATTCGAGAATGGGGATTGCTTTAAAATTTTTGGTTTCAGTAAACCTGAATGGAGCTACTGCAATAACTGTCGGTTTGATTCTTCGCTGGTGTATCATATCCCCGTCTCTTCGCCTGTAACAATGTGGGAAAGCAAATCATCTCCATCTTGTCTACAGCGCCCCAAAACCGTCGTATGGGTTGGATTTACCACATCTAACGTTATCGGGCTTTTTGTCTTCGAGGAAATGCGTGATTCTGGTTTTGTAACTGCTACCATGACGGGTGAAAGGTACGCCGATATGTTACAGAATTTCATCATCCCCAGCCTGGCTGATAAACACCTCCTGGAACGTACGATGTTTATGCAGGATGGCGCTCCACCCCATATTGCTACACGCGTGAAAGATCTCTTGTGCGCATCGTTTGGTGATCGTGTGCTCAGCCGCCACTTTCATCATGCTTGGCCTCCCAGGTCCCCAGACCTCAGTCCGTGCGATTATTGGCGTTGGGGTTACCTGAAGTCGCAAGTGTATCGTGATCGACCGACATCTCTAGGGATACTGAAAGACAACATCCGACACCAATGCCTCACCTTAACTCTGAACGTGCTTTACAGTGCTGTTCACAACATTGTTCCTCGACTGCAGCTATTGTTGAGGAATGATGATGGACATATTGAGCCTTTCCTGTAAATAATGTCATCTTTGTTTTGTCTTACTTTGTTATGCTAATTATTGCTATTCTGATCAGATGAAGCGCTATCTGTAAGACATTTTTTGAACTTTTGTATTTTTTTGGTTCTAATAAAACCCCATGTCATTCCAAGCATGTGTGTCAATTTGTACCTCTCTATCTACATTATTCCGTGATTTATTCAGTTTTCAAATTTATACTGACTTTTTAATCAGCTAATATATATATATATCCCTCTTTTTATATTATTATTTCTTTTTTTAACGGGATCCTACATCCGCAACCAGAAGCTTCCGAATCGTCTTCGGGTAATGAATGTAAGGGGGACTCCATCTAAATCGTTTGCTCTGAGGATCAATCGTGTGCCGTTAAGCTATTTTAAGTGTGACTTCTAGTACTCGGAGCGCCCCAATGGGCAGGAGGATCCTCGAAAAATGCGCCTAAATGCCTAAATAGTTCAGTAGTCGTGTGCGGTACAATGCATATTGGCGGAACGCCTCATGAGTCGTTGTCAGGTGGATCCACAAGTCCAGAGCGTTTTCGGGAGCGGATTGCTAAATGTAATGCAGCACAATGCCCTTCAGCCAGTTGACGGCGTTCGTTCTAGTAGTGGGAAAGTAAGTGATATCTGGGTGTAGGAGTTCGTCCGGAGTGACAGACTCTGGCTCTCGTCGCAACAGGAGCGCCAGCATACGTAGTATAAGATCGCAGCATCTGCCTGTCGCAGTACATGTCAGGTGGTTCAAAATGGTTCAAATGGCTCTGAGCACTATGGGACTTAACTTCTGAGGTCATCAGTCCCCTAGAACTTAGAACTACTTAAACCTAACTAACCTAAGGGCATCACACACACCCATGCCAGAGGCAGGATTCGAACCTGCCACCGTAGCGGTCGCTCGGTTCCAGACTTTAGTGGCTAGAACCGCTCGGCCACTCCGGCCGTCCAATCGTTGTCCACGGAGCGGATATTAAACATAATTATTTGTAGGGAAGATATTCCGCAGCATAGTAAAAAAAATATATATATAAACAGATTTCGAATAAGTCCACAGCAATATGACTGTGTAGTGCATCAGAAAAACTACAGATGTCAAGGGAAGAGAAAGCGCATTTGTTACAAAAACTGGCGTTTGCGCGTTTCAAGGATGCTGTATACAGTTTACAGGGTGTGCATGATAGTGTCCTACTACGTAACGCCCTTCAAATTGCGTGCGACACAGATTACAGTGATTTCAAGGGAAGCACTGGATAGCTGCATAACTTCAAACAGTGCTACAGAATTGTAAGACGTAAGGCAACGAAATTTCAGGCAACTAGATGATGCACAGCAAACTGTGGAATTGTGGCGAAACAAGCGTTGCACCGTTGTGAGAGGTACGGAGGCAACCGAGTATGCTGGGACTTATCTCAGTCCACTACTACTAACGCCGCGTCATTACAACGTGCCTGTGCATAGCGCACAAAGTATTGCACCATAACCTAGGAATGAAATTAAAAATTAAAATAACATTTCCAAACACGGTCACGATATGATTCAGTATATTTATGCAAAAACTCTTAAATCCCAGAATGATAAGGTGAACAAATGTTGCTGAATACGAGGTTTGGAACGTAAATAGTGCCAACTATTTATTCACAACCGATACAAAAGAGTTACTTGTGTACACCTGTTACTGTCCTTCAAAGTAGTCACCAGCGTTGTGTAGAACCCGTTGCCAGCGATGTGGAAGGCGTAGTATACCGTTAGCAGAGCCTGTTCTGTTGATGGTGCGAATGGAGCAGTCTACTGCCTGTAAAATCCCTGGAACAGTTCTGAAGCGAATGCCACGACGTGGTTCCTTCACCTTCTGATCAAATCAAAATCACAAGGACTTTAGTTCGGGGAGTAAGGTGGATGGTACAGTACTTCCCAGTCCCATCGACCGAATCGGATGTGAATAAATAGTTGCCATTATTTAAGTTCCAACCCTCGTATATTATTTTAACAAAAAAATAAGTGGCGCTAAATAATGAAGTTAGAGAGCCAAAAACTGTTCAGAATATGCACATGTATGTCACAATCAAAAGTTACACGTCCCAACTTGATCGGTGCGATATTTTGGTCAAAATCAGCGTTTATATGAAAAATTGAGGGCACTAAATATTAGACCAAGAAAGATGAAAATTCGTACGTAGCCTCAGGATGATATAAAAACATTAAATATCGGGCTCCACCAAGCTGCCTGTATTAGCTTACAAGTTATTTACTAAAAACGAAATTTGGAACGAATCGTCCCTACTCATAATAGATTAATTACGAGCTGTATTTGTTATGGAAAGTTCTCATTACGGCACTCAATCATTACAAGGAATCTTAAAGACGTAGTTCAGAGATCCTGTTCTACTTTTAGTTCCATTCTGTGGTGTCACTGCCAGACACCACACTTGCTAGGTGGTAGCCTTTAAATCTGCCGCGGTCCGTTAGTATACGTCGGACCAGCGTGTCGCCACTGTCAGTGATTGCAGACCGAGCGCCACCACACGACAGGTCTAGAGAGACTTCCTAGCACTCGCCCCAGTTGTACAGCCGACTTTGCTAGCGAAGCTACACTAACCAATACGCTCTCATTTGCCGAGACGATAGTTAGCTTAGCCTTCAGCTACGTCATTTGCTACGACCTAGCAAGGCGCCATTACCAGTTTATATTCAGTGTAATAATGTCTAAACAAGAGCGATGTTCTCCAATTGTGGATTAAAGTTAAGTATTCCAAGAACTACGTTCTTTTCTTTATAGGATAATTACTTTACCTTGTTCCAGACCTCACGCCAATCTGCGTGAGCTTAACGCGTGCCTTTCGGCTACCTCCGAGTGGCTTGGCTGTCTTGCCACGCCACTACACATTGTAAAAATTCTAGGTGGCAAAGTTTAAATGCAGTTGAGCTAAAACTTTTTCAGTAACTAAAGCCACCTTTAATCCATTCATATAAAATGTAAGAAGATTGTAAACTGTCACTCAGCAGAGATACTAATTAAAACGTATCCAAGAAGGGGGCCATTCAGTTGCTGCTATTTGTGACTAGAGCGTCTAACAACCATACCACAACAAAGGTCAAAAATTAATTATCATTGTTGTGTTGCTCACGCTGCTAAATATTGCATTTTCGGGCAACAACAAAGTTATATTATGTGGCAGGTGTCATTAGAGCACAGTTAATAAAGTTATTTCTTGAAATAATGGATAAACTAGGCACTCATCTTTTCGTGTTTCCCACGCTGGTCTGGTTGTGAACTCATGGCTCAATAGTCGAAAATCTAGGTAGTGATGATTACAAGCTCGGATGCAAAGAGGCCTAGGTGTTATTCTGCGATATTCAAAAGTTTTATAGATGTGTTTCGTAAACCGTTGTTGAAGATTAAACTTTTGCAAGTTAGGACAATGGTGATGTAAAACAGTAATTTAAGTTACGCTTCTTTTTTATTACTTTTTGCAATATCACGTAACTCATTCCAAAACATGACTTCACAATATAAAACATACTTGAAAATATCTTCCTCACTATTAAAGTTCACATTTCATAAACTGACTACAATCTGCGTCTTTTTAACATGACGACCAAAGCTTGACTCTCTAATAACCGCTTACGCGCCCAAAAATCAGAGTTACAAGTACGTCAAAGATCATAGTGACAAAAGAAAGAATACACATAAGAATAATATGATTGCAATATATACATATCGATGTATCGAAGTACCTCTACATTAATGAAATCAAATCTGAATGTTGTCACAAAAATATGTTAACTATTTTACAGAAACACGGTAGAATATTGCTGGTATCGAGAGGTTGAGGTGAGGTGCCGTAATGGTTACGTAATTCAAGTACCATTACAAGCGGTTGGAAGCAGATGTTATGTTCGGTGGTTCGCTGCCAGCCAGAGACAGTAAAAAAGGAAACTTCACGTCACACTGAGCTGTCAGTCTGTCCCCATCAGTCAACGCTGGAATGCCCTGTGCCTCGGATGACGTCGGAGCTAGGCATCTACCAAACACATATATTCAGTGAAAGGCGGAAGCGAACTCACGAGGACTGTACACCATCTTGGATCGTTTAGTTTTCACGGAAGCAACTGTGTGAGAGCCTCCCGTAAGGTTGACAAAACGGCGTGGCAAGTGGCGAGATTATTGTCCACTTTTAACTTTTGGTGATTTACAAGTCTATTTTATTCGAAAGTTTCCACAGAGGTCCCCTCCAAACTGCTAATAGAGCTGTTTCTAATAGGGAAATTATAATTATTATTAGAGATATTACTTTATATCCCCCACGTGAACCATGGATCTTGCCGTTGATGGGGAGGCTTGCGCACCTCAGCGATACAGATAGGCGTACCGTAGGTGCAACCACAACGTAGGGGTATCTGTTGAGAGGCCAGACAAACATGTGGTTCCTGAAGAGGAGCAGCAGCCTTTTCGGTAGTTGGAGGGACAACAGTTTGGATGATTGACTCATTTCGCCTTGTAACATCAACCAAAACGACCTTCCTGTGCTGGTACTGCGAACGGCTGAAAGCAAGGGGAAACTGCAGTCGTAATTTTTCCCAAGGGCAAGTAGTTTTACTGTATGGTTAAATGATGATCGCGTCCTCTTTGGTAAAATATTCCGGAGGTAAAATAGTCCCCCATTCGGATCTTCGGGCGGGTACTACTCAGGAGGACGTCGTTACCAGGAGAAACAAAATTGGCGTTCTACGGATCGGAGCGTGGAATGTCAGATGCCTTAATCAGGCAGGTAGGTTAGATAATATAAAAAAGAGAAATCGATAGGTTAAAATTAGATATAGTGTGTATTAGTGAAGTTCGGAGGCAGGAGGAACAAGACTTTGGGTCAAGTGAATACAGGGTTGTAAATACAAAATCAAATAAGGGTAATGCAGGCGTGGGTTTAATAATGAATAAAAAATAGGATCGCGGATAAACTACTACGAACAGCAAAGTGAACGCATTATTGTAGCCAAGATAGACACGAAGCCCATGCTTACCACAGTAGTACAAATTTATATGCCAACTGGATCCCCAGATGATGAAGAGATTAAGGAAATGTATGATGTAATAAAAGAAATTATTCACATAGTGAAGCGGGGCGAAAATTTAATAGTCATGGGGAACTGGAATTCGACTGCAGAAAAAGGAAGAGAAGGAAAAGTAGCAGGTGAATATGGACTTGGGGTAAGGAATGAAAGAGGAAGCCGCCTGGTAGAATTTTATACAGAGCATAACTTAATCACAGCTAACACTTAGTTTAAGAATCATGAAAGAAGGTTGTATTTGTGGAAGAGGCCTGGAGACACTCAAAGGTTTCGGATAGATTATATAATGTAATGTAATGTGTAATTTTAAGACATTTCCAGGGGCAGATGTGGATTCTGACTACAATCTGTTGGTTATGAACTGCAGATTAAAACTGAAGAAACTGCAAAAAGGTGGGAATTTGAGGAGATGGGACCTGGATAAACTGAAAGAACCAGACGTTGTAGAAAGTTTCAGAGAGAGCATTAGGGAACAATGGACAACAACAGGGGAAAGATATACAGTAGACGAAGAATGGGTAGCCTTGAGAAATGAAATAGTGAAGGTAGCAGAGGATCAGCTAGGTAAAAAGACGAGGGCTTGTAGAAATCCTTGGGTAACAGAAGAGATACTGAATTTAGTTGTTGAAAGGAGAAAATATAAAAACGCAGTAAATGAAGCATGCGAAAAGGAATACAAACGTGTTAAAAATGAGATTGACATTGAAGTGCAAAATGGGTAAGCAAGGATGGCTAGAGGACAAATGTAAGGATGTAAAAGCATATATCACTAGTGGTAAGATAGATGCTGCGTACAGGAAAATTAAAGAGACCTTTGGCGAAAAGAGAACCACCTGTATGAATATCAAGGACTCGGATGGAAAACCAGTCCTAAGCAAAGAAGGGAAAGCAGGAAGGTGGAAGGAGTATATAGGGGGTCTACACAAGGGCGATGCAATTGAGGACAATAGTATGGAAATGGAAGAGGACGTAGTTGAAGGTGAAATGGGAGATATTATACTACGTGAAGAATTTGACACAGCACTGAAAGAGCTAAGTCGAAACAAAGGCCCGGGAGTAGCCAACATTCCATTAGAGCTACTGATAGCCTTGGGAGAGCCAGCCATGGCAAAACTCTACCATCCGATGAGCAGGATGTATGAGACAGGCGAAATATCCTCGGACTTCAAGAAGAATATAGTAATTCCAATCCCAAAGAAAGCCGGTGCTAACAGGTGTGAAAATTACCAAACTATCAGTTTAATAAGTCTTTACAGACGAATAGAAAAACCGGTAGAAACTGACTTCTGGTAAGATCAGTTTGGATTCCCTAGAAATGTTATAACACGCGAGGGAATATTTACCCTACGATTTCTCAGAAAATAGGTTAAGCAAAAGCAAACCTCCGTTTCTAGTGTTTGTAGACTTAGAGAAAGCTTTTTTTGACAATGTTGACTGGAGTACTCTCTTTCAGATTATGAAGGTGGCAGGGATAAAAGGATAAAATGCAGGGAGCGAATTGCTATTTACAATTTGTACAGAAACCAGGTACCAATTATAAGAGTCGAGGTGCCAGAAATGGAAGCAGTGAGAAGGGAGTGAGACAGGATTGTAGCCCGTCCCCGATGTTATTCAATCTGTATATTGAGCAAGCAGTAAGGGAAACAAAAGAAAAATTTCGAGCAGAAATTAGAATCGATGGAGAACAAATAAAAACACTGAGGTTTTGCCGAGGACATTGTAATTCTATGAGAGATAGCAAAGGACCTGGAAGAGCTGAACGGAATGGACAGTGTCTTGAAAGGAGTATATAAGATGAACATCAACAAAAGCAAAACGAGGATAATGGAATGTAGTCGAATTAAATCAGATGATGCCGAGGGAATTATATTAGGAAATGAGAAACCTAAAGTGGTAGATGAGTTATGCTATTTGGGGAGCAAAATAACTGATGAGGGTCGAAGTAAACAAGATATAAAATGTAGACTGGAAATGGCAGGGAAAGCGTTTCTGAAGAAGAGAATTTTGTTAACATCGAGTATATATTTAATTGTCAGGAAGTCTTTTCTGCAAGTATTTGTATGGAGTGAGCCATGTATGGAAGTGAAACATGGACGATAAATAGTTTAGACAAGAAGAGAATAGAAGGTTTCGAAATGTGGTGCTACAGAATAACGCTGAAGATTAGATGGGCAGATCACATAACTAATGAGGAGGTACTGAATAGAATTGGGGAGAAGAGGAATTGGTGGCAGAACTTGACTAGAAGAAGGGATTGGTTGGTAGGACACATTCTGAGGCATCAAGAGATCAGCAATTTAATATTGGAGGGCAGCGTGGAGGGTAAAAATCGTAGAGGGAGACCAAGAGATGAATACACAAAGCAGATTCAGAAGGATGTAGGTTGCAGTAGGTACTCGCAGATGAAGAGGCACAGGACAGAGTAGTATGGTGAGCTGCATCAAACCAGTCTCTGGATTTAAGGCCAAAACAACAACAACGACATTATTTTATACTATCTATGTGAACTTTTACTGAATGTACCTATCAGCTAGAACTAAAAACGTTTATTTATAGTTATAGTTCCCGATCCCGCTGGGTAAACAGCAAGTAGGAACATTTTCTTTTTGTGAGCACAAGAATAATGTGGACTAGCAAACTGTAAATTATGTATGTTCTCTATCGGTTTCTGGCTGACCGCAAAAATAGTTTCCAGGCTCTTGTATATGACGATGAAAATTTACCTGCCGCCCCACGTATTGTGCAGCGGCCGGCAAACTGAACAGTGAAAGTGGTCGTTAAAAAACAGGGAACTCGGTACGCACTAACAGGATACCAAAGTGAAATATGGCGAATAGTGTTAAGAATTTGCTCGTGAGTGTCGAAACAAAATTGTGAATGTTAGCGGTAGTAGCCTGGAACGTGATGGGAGGAGGTAAGAAGACGACACTGCAACACCGCTCTTACTGGCGCTGCTGTTAGAAGAAGATGGCGCATCATAATGGAGCTGTGTGGACCGGCAACTTTTCCGCAAGCTGCTGAGTGCGCTCTCATCTGAGCCCAGCACCCCTTGCAGAAGGCGCTACGCGCCACCATCTTCACCGTCATAGCTACTGCTGTTGCCTGCACTACATCGCAGTGCATTGCATCACGCTTGCCGGTACAGCTCGCTGGCATCACTCGTCGAAATCAAGCAATTAAGTCCAGACAAGAATCATTGAAGTATTTGTTAATTGCTTCTAACAGTCTGTTAAAAATGGAATCTAATCATAGAGATAGTGTGTAAGTTAAGATGGAACCGGTCTCTGATGATGACTCCACAGAATTCGAAACTGAAATTAACACGGATGTTTCCGTCAAAGTAATAAATCCAGAATATGAAGGTGATTTGTCCTAAGTAGAATCGGAAGTAAATTTTAATGTTACTAGGAAGTTAGCTGGCCGTTGTGGCCGAGCGGTTCTTGGCGCTTCAGTCTGGAACCACGCGATTGCTACGGTCGCAGATTTGAATCCTGCCTCGGGCATGGATGTGTATGATGTCCTTAGGTTAGTTAGGTTTAAGTAGGTATAAGTTCTAGGGGGCTGATGACCTCTGATGTTAAGTCCCATAGTGCTCAGACCCATTTTTACCATTTGGGAAGTTAGAAACAGTTTCTGATGATGAGATAATTGAAGCTGAAGTCAAGAAAGAGAAAGTAGAACTAATAGAACTTACAGATAATGAAACTGAGTTAAGTTTTTCTGAAACTCAATCAAGCCAGGAAATGGTAGAACTTCTTTGAAACTAGTGTAAATGCCAAGCGGCAAGATAGAGACACCAAACTGGATGAAGTACTATTTTCTAGACTTGAATTACATCATAAAGAACTGAACAGTAAGATTGCATTTAATAGTAAAGAACTAAAGGATAGTAATGAAGAAGTAAGCAGTAAGGTGAAGTTCGCAATGATTTCGAAGGCGCAGATGAACTTGTGGAAGGAGGGTTGTCAGAAAGAATAGACTGTGAATCCAAACTTTGCTCTAATCGATTTGAAGAAGCAACTACTAAAGTAAACGTTTGTCAAAAGGTTGTTAAGAATGTAAAATCTGACTGTGTTAAATTATATAAGGATTTTGATAAAGAATTTTCTGTCAGAGTGGAAGCAGTGGTACTACAGGTAGAAGAGCTAAGTGCTAGTGTTGCTAACATAGAAAGTAGAGTAACCTCTGGTAGCTCTCGTAATACTACTGTACAGCAGGTTGCTTCAAGTGACGCCGTTTTCATCGGATGTCGTCAAGTTTTACGTTTTGATCCAGATAAATTACCTATTCGAGTTCTGGAAAGATTTTTAGGATGTTTTGCCAAATGCATGGCAAAATTTCTTTCATAAGTAGTCATTAGTCAGGAGATCCTTTGCGACGGTCAGCTGACGTCATGATTAGGTGCAAACGTCTTTCGTAATTTAAAACTGCATTTGTTAATGAGTACTGGTCTCACGACAAACAAAACGATGTGTTGAGATAGTGGTAAAAGTTTACTCCCGGTCGTCAATCAGTTAAAGAGTCGTCTACAAAGTGCGTTTCACAGCTGTCACAACCCACAGAAAAGATGAAGCCGGAAATGCTTATCATGGAATTAGAAGGTAAGCTGCCATGGTATTGGCAGAAAAGAATCATTTCCGTACCTAGAGATAATGTGGATAGGTTCAATGAGTGTCTGGAGCTAGTAGAAAGAGTACCTGCTGTCGAGGCGTAGGTGCAAAATAACAATAGGTGTTCCAACAATCATGTAAAAAACCGAAATAATGTCAGTGGAAACGTGAATATTAGAAGTACGGAGGTTAAGAATACTTGATTTAATTAACGTGGTCAAGAGTGTGTTAGAGGAAGAGGACCCAAACACCCACTGCGCTTTCGCAATAATTATTATGACAAAGACAGAAACGTAAATAACGTGCTGTTGAGACAAGACGGAACACAGAATGCTTCCCTACCCGATTTTGATTCGAATGAACGAAATAGGCCGCGTGTGAGACACTAAGTCCCGTCTATGAGGAAACTGGCACTCAACAGGCGGAAACAGTAACACAATCAGGAACAAAAACACGAACCACAGTCAGTCAGCACTCCCAAACCGAGGATGGAACAACAACATATAGTACCAGTGAAGTGCTAAACCACTCTCATTAAATAGTTGACAGCGTTTTGGCCACGTCAGAAAAAGGGGTCAAGAAGGAAAAGGAAAACGCTACAGATAATAGGGAAGAATAAATTAACGGGTTTGAATCAGATAAGGACGAAGATGAAGTAAAAGCTTACATCTTCGACAATAATGGCAATCTGAAGTCTAAAGTTTTGGTAGAGGAAGTAGTGTCAGTTTTGCAAGGTTCTGAAGAAGAGGAGTTGTTGGATGAAGGGGGCAGAATAACAGTGAAGTCAGGAAACTTATCAGCTGTATTGACTTGCCACAAACTGTAGAAGCAGACGACAGTATTATATATCACAATGTTGCACAAGAACGCAGTTTCTCAGAAATAGAAAGCAGTTCAGCTGATGTGCAGCAAACGATAGTAGAGGAGGTCGTCAAGTGCTTTGACTTAAAATTGATGGACAGGTTGGAAAAGGCAGCTGCAGATGTAGAGGTTGATGACCGGTGCGTCGAAGCATAAATGTACTTGTAACTGAACAGGATTACTTTAACTGGAAACAGATTGAAAAGGATTTATTAGAAGACTTTTATGAGGAACCTGTTCAAACTAGAATAACTCACCATATTATAAAAACTAAAATTTCAGGAGTAACAGTCCGTTGTCTTCTTGACGTGGCAGTGAGGCAAATGCTTTGTCCCAAGCATTCTTTGATTCTGTTCTTAATAAGAATGAATTAAGTACCACGAAAGTCAGTGGTTTAAGAATAATGGATGCTACTGGAAAAATTTCTAGACCAGTACGGCACGAAACTTTGATAAATATTGGTATGGGTGACATAATAATAGGTCATCCTACCTTAATCGTGCTCGGATTAATTGTTGACACAGATCTTTTAACGAAATATCAAGGACAGATTGACTTTGATCAGAGCCATACTCCTGAGTAATTACAGAGCCTTTCATAGGAAATTCCATGGGCATAATAGTGAAGCATGAGAACTGACTACTAGAGTAATAGGGAATAATGGAGACCTGCAAGGAAGATACTGAACCCGCTAATAATGTGCAATGTGCTAATACAGAAAGGAACTGTATCTTCGAAGAAATGGAGGCTAAGGGACAATCATTAGATAAACTTCTGATAAAAAAGATTTGGACAGAGAAAGAAAGCATGACGCAAAATCTTCTTCCCCCTTTTAACATTTGTGACTAGTGTTAGTCAGAACTAAAGAAAAATCTGAGAAAATTTCAGAGGAAACAAAGAAAATTGTGCATGCTTATCAAGGACCACTCAGGATAACACGTAAGCCTCATGCAACCGCATACCGTTTGGAATACCCAAAAAGTAAAGAACTAGGTCTACAGAGCATTTTAGACCTGAAGCCTTTTAAAACTAACAGTAATTAGATGCTGCAGGGAGTCTTTCACTCTTTGGCGTGGCACTGTGTGGTCCCTGCTAGATGAAACTTTATTTCATTTTCAAGTTTCATTCTCTTCTTCTGTCATATCTATAGAAAGTAAGGAATATATGACATCTTGTTGTACATATGCTGTTAGTTTGTAATGTATTCCTAGTAAGTAAGAACGATTCCCGAAAATGACTATACCCAAATGATCAGTTAAAAGAGAATATGACAGGCAGTTTGCAGTAGTAACTTCTAAATAGTAAAATAAAAGTGAGTAACTTTCGAGCACCAATGACAGAAAAATAATGGTTGAAGTAAATGAATAATAAATATCCACCAAAAGAATTCGTAAAGTAAAATACAGATACTTTGCGTTAAGGGAAGTAACAGAAACTGGAAATTCTTAAAATCTGAAACAATAAACTCTACATTCAATAATAATTCTCAATTGGAAATTGGAAATAAGATTGTCTGTAGGTAAGAGAGGGTAATAAAATAGTGCCACTAGAGGCAAGCCAAAGCGTTTTGATATTAATTAAAGGAGAGGCGTGGAAGCGGTGTGAGGATCACACCAAAAATAAATGTAAATAATGAGGTCAGTAGGCGGACGAAGGCAAAAGGGAGAAAGAAGTGTCGAAATATGTGGATAAAGGAAAATTGAGAGAAATAGCAGTAACGAAGTTAGTAGACTGACATATAAGGTAAAATGATGGAAAATTTGTAATTTTCTCACGTCTCGTAGAAAGGGCGAGAAACGCGTAATCTTGCTGAAAGCAGATGGTCAATTAACAGATAAATATTGACACATACAGACAACAATACGGGTAAACGAACATATTTAGGAAAACAGATTGTAGAGTACTGATATAGTATAATAAAAAGGCTTTGTGATCATGAGTGTGACAAAACAAAGTAACTGCTGTCGAACAAATGAGTTCTTTAGCATTCTATTCAGTATGGTAACTGATCCATATGAAGACAGAACTTACAAAGGTTACTCGTTTTCCTAAGTAAAGCAACATCTAAGGCAATGAAATAAATTGCAAACTAGTCCAAAATGTCAGTATTTCAAAAACCTATGTTGACTTTCAGAGCATGTGTTTCAAGCTTGATAATGAATTAAATTGTTACGATTTTGTGGAGTTACATATTTCCAATAATCATTTTGGAAGAGTTAACAATAGTTTTCCATCAAATACGAGGGTTGTCCAGAAAGTAAGTTCCGATTGGTCGCTAAATGAAAACCACAGTGAAAATCAGAAACATTTTATTTGCAAGAGCTAACCACACTTTCCAGATACTTCTCTACATAGCCGCCGCTCCGACTTAAGACATTTGTCGGAGCGTTATACCAAATCTCCAACACCATCGTTATAGAAGGCAGCCGCCTGTGCTTTCCCACAATTCTCTACACAGGTCTATAGTGCGTCGCCTGTACCTAAGTGTCGTCTTCGTATCCAGCATTTCATGTGAATAAAGATGATACTCGGGATGAGCCAATTAGGGCTGTGTTGTGGGTAATCGAACATCTCCCATCGAAAAAGGTTGCAGGAGCGTCTCCACTGTCCCTGCAGAGTGCGGCTGAGAATTGCCATGGAGAAGGAAGTGCGTGGCAGTTGTGTTAGGTGGGCTGCATTCATTAAGGCGAAGCCTCTCAGCGGGCCCTCCTACTTGGCGGGAGACATCGTTGTTCTAGGCCCCTTTACACGCTCACAGTGCGCCCACAACTGAAAAGACCGTCTTGATGCTATCGAAGGTCATACTGGAGAGACTACCCAACATATCTGTGCAGAACTTCATCAGGTTTTCACTGTGGTGTCCATTTCGCGACCTATCAGAACTTACTTTCTGCACAACCCTCGTAAATTAAAAAAAAAGGAAAATTCTTTCTGCTAACTTCTCAATTAATTACTTAAATTATAGGAGAATAGAAGAAGGTATGTGTTTTGTCCTCCCTTAGATGTAAGCTGGGAACATATTATCTGTTTCTCAGGGACATGGAGGCTTCACGAAAGGGAGCCTACAAGCTCTACTGGAGAAGGAAGCAAGAAGAACTCGTACAACAGTGACTTCTCTCTTTTCCCTTTTGTTAATAGAGTATCGTGAAGAACGACATATATGGTAATTTCCCACCCTGTACCTTACACGTTTTAGTGAAAGTGCTTCCTAAGGGCAGTACCTATGGTTGTAACTAAATGAATGAAGTCTGAAAAGTGAAATGTTGTGTGTTTCTCTTTCAGGTAAAGACTGGATCACAGAATTAATTTTGTAATAACCGAAATTTTTTAATGTTTCTAAGTTATTTATGTACTTGATTTGTAAAAGTTCACTATATGGTTCCTTTTGTAAGTGTAGTATTAAGGAAAATTTTACAATAGTCATCGTTATTTAAAAGAGGTCAGATATGGTAATATAACTTGTTCCTAATTTTCAATTTTGTTGAGAAACAAATTTTTTCACGAAAATAAATAGCACTGTTTCAGTGTGAGAGATACAGAGGTGAGCGACTGGGACTGGACTTTCCCCAGCTCATTGCTCCTAGTGCCACGTCATCATAATGCCCCTGTGCGTAGCATAGAAAGTATCCTGCCATAATACACGAATGAAATTAAAAATTAACATAACTTTTCCAAACGTTGTCTGGATGTGATTAAACATATTAATGTTAAAACTATTAAATCTCAGAACGATCAGGTGATTAAGTTTCGCTAAATATATTATTTTAAGAAGAAATATGTGGTGCAAAAAATCAAGCTAGAGAGCCAAAAGTTGTTCAGAATGTGCAAATGTATGTGACAATCATAAGTTATAAGTCTCAACTTGAACGGTGCAATAGTTAGATCAAAATCTGTTTTTACGAAAAACTGGAGGCGCTAAATATTAGATTCAGAAAGATGAAAATTCGTATGTAATCTCAGTTTGATATAAAAACATTAACTATCTGGCTCCATTAAACTGCCTGTATTAGCTTTTAAGTTATTTACTAAAAACGAAATCTGGAACGAATCGTCTCTACTCATAATAGAATATTTATGATTTGTATTTGTTATGTAAAGTTCTGATTACAGCACTCAGTTACATTGATGAAATAATGCAATCGTAACAACTTTCAAGACTTTAGTGTAAATAACAATCTTTTCAAGGAATCTTAAAGAGGCAGTTCAGAGGTCATGTTCTACTGTCGGTTCTATTCTAAAAATTATAGCTGGCAAAGTATAAATACAGTTGAACTAAAACTTTTCCAGTAACTAGAGCTAGCTTAAATCCATTCATATAAAAGATATGACGATTGTAAATTGTCACTCAGCATATATATTAATTAATACGTGTGCAAGAAAGGGGCCATTTAGGTGCTACTACCTGTGCCTAGAGTGGTTGACAGCGTATGTTCCGTTCGGTGTTCGGCGGTCCACTGCGCCAATATAGAAATACAGCCAGAGAGGCAGTAAGAAGGACACTTCACTCCACGCTGAGCTATCAATGAGCCTGCGTCAGTCAAACGCTAGAATACGCTGTGCCTCGGATGACATCAGAGCTAAGCACCTAACAAATGCATGTTTTCGATAAAAATAGGAAGTCAGCTCCCGAAGACTGTACACCATCCTGGATAGCTTAGTGTACATGAAAATAACTGTTCTTGTGCCGCCCTTAAAGTTGACAAAACTACGTGACAATTGGCGAGATCATTATCAACTTTTAGGGCGAGGAGTTTACTTTTGGTTATTACACGTCACGGCGACATTCTGATTTACTTGGAACTTCCTGTAGAGGTCGCCTCTGAACAGTTAATAGCTGTTTTTGATAAGGAAATCATTGTTATTATTATCAGAGATATTATTTTACTCGTATATGGTGTGTGTGAATATACCTATCAGCTAAAAATGGATCAAATGGCTGTCAGCACTATGGGACTTAACTTCTGAGGTCATCAGTCCCCTAGAGCTTAGAACTACTTGAACCTAACTAACTTAAGGACATCACACACACCCATGCCCGAGGAAAGATCCGAACCTGCGACCGTAGCAGTCGCGCGGTTCCAGACTGTAGCGCCTTGAACCGTTCGGCCACCCCGACCTGCTATCTATCAGCTAGAACTCAAAACTTTTATTTATAGTCATATTTCCCCATCCCGCTGAGTGAACATCGAGCGGGAACATTTTCTTTCACTGAGCACAAGAATAATGTGGACTTTCAGACTAGAAATTGTCAGTTTGTTAGCCATCGCTTTCTGGCTGACCGCATAAATAGTTTTCAGGCTCTTCTCAACGGCGAAGAAGAGTATTAAGATTTTTATACATTAACTTATCTGTGGCTCACAGAATCTGCCAGATAATTTGTAGATAAGATAAACAAATTTATCCCACTGTTCAGTAAGGAATTCGTTTTCATCTCTGACGAATCGGGATTTGAAGAGGAATTTCATATGAAAGAATCCCTGGAAACTAGAGGCGCCAAGAGGTTTGTATGAAGCTTAACTGTCATCAGTCCCCTCAACACTGTTAACTGGGATGGTAGATTGGGTGGAAAGTTATTTATCGTGCTGCTAGAAGCCGGAAGTGGTCTGTCCCCTTCGGTTCTTTATCGTGTGCGTGGTCATGCAAGGGCAGTAGGGAATATTCACGTCTCAGCAAGCAAGAGTGGGAAAATGGACCTAAATTATACGAGTACTCCTTTTTGTCAATAGCAAGTCAAAATAACTTGCTTTTGCTAGATTGCTGGTCCACGTATAAAACCATATTCCTTTAGAGCAAATTATCCCTTGTGAAAAGCGTGTGACATTGCAATTCATATCCCTTGGAACCATCTGGAACCACTGGCCAAACTCAGTCTCTGGATGTTTGTTTTTTCCGTGCCTATAAACTACGTTATTGCACCATCTACAGCTAAGCTTTGAAGGATAGCGAATTTCACTGTAAGCTCCATGACCGAGTGTTTCGTACTCGGTTGCATCCCATCAAACACCACCAGTCCCCATCACCCTGTCACACCAATGTGATTCTGTAAGCATTCTTTAAGAGTCGATACCTAGCTGAACGTTTTGCACGATTTGTAACGCCCGATGAATTCGCCTTCGATCTTGATGGTGAGAACCTTTCTGATCACTGTGGCACGCCGTTGTTCATTCGATGTTCATGGTGCAAGTTAATCGTTTGCTTTGAACATTTCTTGAATGCCGACGATGTCCGTTTTGTGAAGTGTAGTACATACATCCCATACAAGGTTGATCTCTGCACCATTCATTTCCTGTCGCCTTTCTGATATACATGGTGACTCATTAGCAGCTAAAATTTTTCTTGTCATAACACTGTCACATCACTTTCAAATGAGCCTTACTAAAGACTGAACTTGCGACCTCGCACTCAAGGGGGTTCGTTCTCAGTTCCTTGCCCAGTCTAGCATGTGAAGCGTCTCATTTAGCCAGTAGCATCGGAATTGACACTTATTCCGTTTGACTTCAACTGACATTATTCAGTCTACTGTTGACTTTGTCGAGGAACTTGGTCTTTTTAATAAAGTGTATTTAATGCCCTATTCACCCATTCCTTGCATCACCGAGGAAACCAAGAAGCAGGTCGTGTTTCAGAACCCAGCTGTTACATGTTCCAGGCTTCCACATCCTAGGAGGTGTGGATTCAGCTCAACAGATTCCAGAAGGGGAAAGTATGTGCAAGGAAATCTTGCACAAGTGGTTCTTTTGCACTGAAAGTACGTGTGATTGTGGTGATATTCACATAAAGGGCCACACTGTAAATGAATACCCCAACAGAAGTTTCCCTCGTGGTGTTAGTAGTCTACATGAAGCATCCGACCAGATGCTCCACTGGATTGAGTCTCCCTACATGCGTTTGCGATCTGGGCCGTTGAATGTTTATTTGGTTTACATAGTTGCACATACGTGCTTATGTTTAAATGTGTAGGACAATTTTGTTGTTGTAAATGATGCATGCACTAATAATAATAATGAAGATTTCGCTGCAGTCGTCGTTTGGATGATCTGACAAGCAATTACACCAGCCTTACGTGCAGATAGTGTAAGAGGTCCATGACTAAGGAATTTATTGCTAGCGCACCCGAGCAGATGTAATTTCGATGGATTGCTCACGCGCTACCTGCGGTATGTAAGCTATAAGAGAATCTCAGACCAGAGAGCAGTGTTGGCTGCAGTAAGAGCAGTGTTAGTAGGAGTAAGTAGTAGCTAGCAGTCGGGTGTATGGAGTTGGCTGGGCCGGTCGTGGGGAGCGATGGCGGTGCCTGAGCAATGTAATATAAGGTAAAAGCAGCCGCGTGCATGTGTAGTTTATTACAACATAATATGTACTATTGTTATATCAATTCCCACGTAAATGTTTCAGAAAAAATCTTTTAATAATAATCCTGTTTATAAAATTAACTTTTTGACAATCATTCATCTGAATTTAAAGAATTTATTAATTTCCGCAATCCATGGTCATCCCGATTATCGTAAAGCAAAATCAGTCGTTTCCTTTTATACATGACAAATCTAGCGGCCAGCATTGCACTGGGCTGTGCCAGAAAAATTTCTTATAGGAGCAGATATATACGCGTTATCCGGCGACTTCGTTGAGGTAAGAATTTTAAATTTATTCAGAATGATCTTTCACGGCCATGACGCAGCACTGTTGACGTCCAAAATTTACCAGTTTATATTCATAGTCAATTATTGAAAGGTTATAAGTGAGCCACAATTTTATTGAGAGGTTAGTCACGTTATTATTGCGAGGTTACTGAATAATATACTGTTGCTATGTTACACTGAATGTGAATGTTATATTTATTTTTTTACTGTTGCGAGATTACAGTAGATCTTACAGGGGGGTGCAAGTAAGTGACACCAGTGTGTCGTCTTCCGCTTTTCGATGTTTCTACTTTTGTTCACGCAAGACGCCAGCCAGACTGCCCCACCAAACCACCGACGCGGCACTTGTGCATGCGGCGTAGGCTCGCGCGCCGTTTTAACTACATCGTTATTTGAGTAATTATATGCAAAGTTGGCAGGCTGTGGAGGCCTAATGAGAATATCAAGACTGGTGAGGAAGGAGATGCGCTGTGGAGAGGGGATAGGGAGGGGGAGAGAGGAGTTAAGACGTAAGGGCGAAGCTGGCGGTTGGGGTTAGGAAGCGAGGTAGTGGAAGCAGATCCGTGCCATAGGAGGCGCACGACGTGGCGGAGTGAGTGGGGAGTCGCATATGGATGGAAGAATGGGAGACTAGTGTGTGTGTGTGTGTGTGTGTGTGTGTGTGTGTGTGAAAGAGAGAGAGAGAGAGAGAGAGAGAGAGAGAGAGAGAGAGGAGCACGGACCGACGATGGATGTGCTCTGAGAGGAAGAGAAGTCGCCGGAACAAAAACGGCTAATGTCGACAAAACACGACCAAAAGGGTGTTTGTTGCAAGCAAGGGCGCATAGTTTCATTGCACGATAGTGTCGGTCCAGCGCGCGACATAGGGAGAAGGGCCGTGCAAAAACCCCCACTGTCCCCAGGGAGGGAGGGCCTCCTTTGCGAGCCGTGGAGAAGCGCATTATGTCTATACGGTATAATTTTCGGAGATAAAACGAGTAACAAAATGAATAAAGTGAATTTATCACCCTGACGCGCCGAGTTTTTGTCTCACTCCGGCCTGACTGCATTCCGCCCGCCGCCTCCACCGCCTCCCAGCTCTTCCGCTGCTGCCCTCCGTGCACCGCTTTGGAATTGTGGCCACCAGGGCACGGTCTACACGACGACTTTTTTCGCTCGTTATTGTAGGTTTCATTGAAATCTAGTCTTGAGTGGGGGCAGTTCTCTTTGCTCCGTGTTCCCTGATTTAATGTGTTAGCCAAATGTTTGTAGGGCGAATTTAGGTATTTCAGGAAGCGAACAGAAGACTGCACAGTCAAGGGATAGTATTTTATGACACAACAGTAAAATTTACTCCAAAAGGATATTGTTTGTATTGTATTGAACTGGGGACCTAGAAACGACGGAGAGGCCTCGTCCCCGCCGTAGCCCTCAGTGGTTCACAACCCCACAGCAGGCTACAGCAGTCTACTCACCCCACCGCTGTCCCACACCTAAAACCCAGGGTTATTGAGTGGAGCCCCCCCCCCCCCCCCCCCCCTCCCGGGAACGTCTCACACCAGCAGACGAGTCCCCTATAATTGCCCTGTCGTCTTCTCGTCCTATCCCTTCCTCTAGTCAGTGTCTTCCGTATACCATCTCTTTTTCTCACCGAATCAGCGCACACAGGTATAAAGGGTCCGAACACTTATTCTAGTTATAGGAGGGTGAAGGGAGAGGCTTGCAATTGGTTAATAGCAAATAGCTTAACCCTCAGTCTTACCGACTCGTGTTATACAATATAAACAAATAAGCAGAAGCAGAGGTCAGTAGACGCACAACAACAAGGCTCCACGTCTATGGTTCCTAGGCACTAAGGTGGATAATGTGTAAGCAGGCTGTTTAGGTTTTTATGTTGGTAACGCCACGTAGCGCTCTGTATGAAAATCACTGACTGTGCTGTGTGCAGTCTGTGGCTGGTTTGCATTGTTGGAATATTTGCTATTACAGTGTTGGGCAGTTGGATGTGAACAGCGCGTAGCGTTGCGCAGTTGGAGGTGAGCCGCCATCAGTGGTGGATGTGGCGAGAGAGATGGCATAATTTTGAGAGCGAACGATCTGGACGTGTGTCCGTCAGAATAACGAAATTTGTAAGACTGGATGAACGCTATTAAGGTAAATACATTGTTTGTTCTCTATCAAAATCTTTCATTTGCCAACTATGCCTATCAGTAGTTACTGCCTTCAGTAGTTAGAATCTTCTATTTAGCTGGCAGTATTGGCGCTCGCTATATTGCAGTAGTTCGAGTAACGAAGATTTTTGTGAGGTAAGTGATTCATGAAACGTATAGGTTATTGTTAGTCAGGGCCGTTCTTCTGTAGGGGTTACTGAAAGTCAGACTGCGTTGCGCTAAAAGTACTGTGTGTCAGTTTAGTGATGATCAGAATAAGTAAAGAGAAAACTGTCTCAGTACGTTGAGTTTCGCTCAGCTGTTTGAAAATCAAATAACGTAAGAGGTTTTCCAGCATAGTTATTTATAAATTTTTCTAAGGGGATGTTACAAATGTATTGAGATGAAACGGCCATGTGGAAACGTAAACCAAAAAACATAGTTCTGCCCGCTTTGCACCTACAAATATCTCTGATTTTGGTGACCTATAGCGGATGGCAGTTGGACAGCAAGTAGAAAATTTAAAAGCGCCACATACTGAAAAACAAAGAAACAGAACACTTTATTAGCCACTTAGTGCGCAGTTCAGTAGAATACGAGTACTTGGACCCCGTGCTTTAGTTTCCGTATAGCTCTGACGTTCGTATCAAATAGACTTTGACTTTGCCAGTACGCTATGTAGCAGCTGATAACGTTCTGTAAGATGTTGTAGAGGGAAAAATAGCAGCTTAGCAGTTTCAGATACGGACCAACGGCGTTTTTCAAAGGAGTTGTTCTTCCAATAATATTCATGTACATATACGTAAACATATACAAAGGAATCTACAAATAATTCCCATCATTATCGGTGTGAAAAGATTACCACTAAGCATACTTTGTAGTCAGTAATGTTAAAGGATGGAATCTGCAGCGGTTTGTTCGGCCTCGTAATGAATAACTTGATACTGGAGGCTCTGCTTCATGTTTCGATTTACAGAACACGATATATGAATGAACGAACGAATAAGTGATTGAATGACTGAACCAACCAAAGTATTAGACGGGGTTTGCTATTTGGACAGCAATGAAACTGACGTCTGCAGATGTAAAGGTGATATAAAGCCGGGCAATAGTAAGAAAAGCTTTTCTAAAAAGAGGAACATTTCAGCCTTATATGGAAGTGAAACGTGGATATTAGACTGCTCAGACAAAAACTGTAAACTTCTGAAATTTTGGGTTACGGAAGTCCACTCAAGACGAGATGAGTCGTCTGGGTAACTAATGAATAAGTAGCGAATCGGATCAAATTGGAAAGAGCTTAATGGTAAAACTTGACCAAATGAAGGGACAGGCCGATAAGACAAAGTGTGTGGCGTCAAGAGTCTTTCAGGTGTACTCGGCGTCATTGATTAATGGTGTACTTCTGGATTTTCAGGCAAGTTCCTGGTTCCATTTTATGCACAATATTTCGACGACCACTCGACTTCTTTAGCTGCGAGTGTTGGTGTTATGTGTACTCGCTGTCTGCACTACAACCAGACTGTGAACTCTCGTTGGTCCTGCGCCGCCATCTAGAGTTTATTGTGAGATCGGCACCCGAAGCCAACTGAGGCCTGTGATGCTTTTTTCAGTACCTGCGCCGATATACCGTAAACGCATATTTTCTCGGAGTTTCCCAGATATGGTTGATGTGGTAGCCGGCGAGATCCCAATAAATTGCGTGCTGGGCCCCAAGTATTGTTGAAATAGATACCTCCGTTCCTCTTTATTAGGTTACCCCACATCTTTATTTCGATAGAATCCTTAATTACGCTGTTCCAGAAACTTGGCGTTGAAACCATGATATTAACTTCATCTGATTCCATTTCATGATTTGCTAATGACAGGAAGTGTGGGAGGGGGGGGAGGGGGAGGTTAAAAGTGTTGAAGGAGACCACTGCTTGAATGCAGTAAAAAGGTTCAGTTGCTTGCTTGCTTGTAGGCATAGCAGCTAAGCAGATACTCTGTCCGATCAGAAGTGTCAGCACGTGCCTGTGCAATGCACAGTTGACAATTAGATGTCACGACAGGCGGACCCGCTGGAATAAAATGCGGGGAGTAATGTATTGTCAATAGAGAGGCAGTAATAACAGGTCATGCAGGATAGCTTATAACACTACAGTCCGCTACTGTTGAACTATAACCTCAAAGCTGGGGACAGTTCGTATAATGAAATTATTTTTAGTAAGGCAATTGCAGTATAAAGAAGCAGAACAGTGTTACCCTCTGAAAGGAATTTTGTTATGTTGACCGTGATGTACCTATCGGAAGTGGCTTATCGCAAGTGGAAGTCAGAATTACGTAAATATTTAAACAGTAGCAAACAATATTTTGCCTATCCAAACTGCCCAAATGATAAAGAAATCGGTCGCCTGCCTAATTAGGCATAAGAATAAGTAAATTATTTTTGTTCAAGAAACTAATTATGAGTAACTTTAATGGACAAATACAGCCTATACTTCATCACACGAGAGTGCAATGAATTCTGTCACAGACATATGTTGACGTTAAAGAACATGCCAACAGTTATAGAAGAACAAGGCTATTTGCATAAGTACAACAGATCATTACACACACTATTGCCTTCAGGGCTTAGTCAAACTGAATGGTTTCAATAATATTACTGTTAATATTTATTATAAAATTATAAATTGGGCATAGGTTTAGTCTCTCTTTTACCAATTACTTTTCTATCTGACATGAAAAAAAAAAATATTTCACTTGCAAACTATTTCTCACTGTCCTCTGAATAAAAGAAATTACTGTTTTCGTAGATAGTGGTCTTTCTGTTACTTGTTACCTAGCATAAGCACAACAGACGAACTGTGGATCATGTTACGCTATCAATATGCATTTCCAATACACAAAGAGACAAACGCTTTGCCAACATGAGTATATAACTTTCCACAAATGCAGTTCACGACTTTTACTGCAGTGAGACACAATATTTACAAATTTGTAAGAAACTGACTCACCTTTTAAAATATACAACAGGCAGCACTATGATCATTAACTAAGCAAAACTTCATAATCCTCAGTTTTAAGAACTTTTAATTTTTCAAAGTAACAGCAAATTGTCTTTATTACTATAGTCTTCTACTTTCAAGTCAATGATTAAATAGGTAATTTTGAAAGTCCACAAAACTTTAAATTGGACTGTTTCAATTACTGGGAGGCTTTCACAAAGCTACATTTACTACCTCCCACAATTTTACCAAATCCCTCTTACCAAATATCAAACATCATTATTTAATTAACTGTTTGGCTTTGAGGCTTTCATTTTTCCACAACAAGGACACTCGGTAATCATAGTTCAAACGGAGAGAAACCTGAGAGGTGTTACGATAAGGAAAAACAATCAAGTTAGGTACATAAATTCGGTTATAAGTTACCTTATATTCGAGTACACTAAAACATCCAATGAGCTGATCCTTCAATTTACATATCTACAATTCCTCCATTCCGTTACAGTGATTGCGCAACGTGGTGGCGAGTACGTCCTGGCAGGTGGATCAGCAGTTGATAATGATAAAGCTCTGTCATTTCTTGGTGGCGATGATAGATACCATTTCCAAAACAGAGCTAGCTTACAAATACATCCACCCGAGGCTTTGGCACATTGGAAAACGGCACAAAAAGCGTCTCTCGGCACCAACACAATCCGCTGTTGTTACATGATATGTTGGCGGTTCAGTAGCTCGTGTCCGACTAACTCTCCCTTTCACCTTTCCACCCATGCCAACCACATTTTGTTCGCGCTACAAAGTTCCGTTCCCGAGGGGAACCACACCACCTTTTACATATAAAATAACCAAAAGCCCTTAGTGAGGATCAGTCTTTACATAACAGCAAGTAGTTTCTTGAAACAAAACATATCATTTGCACATATTGGTATTTCTACAAAAAATTATTTAAACAAAATCACAATTATATACATTACGTTTTGTTCCCTCCAAATGAGGCAAAGAATCTAACTAATAAAGACAATACATTGCACAGTATTTTACCGAGACATCAAAGTTTTTGAAAAGAAAGAGGTATACAATTTTGTGTTATCGATTCAAACCAACAATATTTACAGAAACTCAACGATATAATATTGAATAAACATAAAAAAAATCAGTAAACAGTTAGGTAGGGTCTGAGTTATGGTGTTATAAGCTCAGCGAGAGCTAACATGAACTAGTGGTTGGATGTGACCTGAGTAGCAACTCCAAAAAAATGGTTCAAATGGCTCTGAGCACTATGCGACTTAACTTCTGAGGTCATCAGTCGCCTAGAACTTAGAACTAATGAAACCTAACTAACCTAAGGACATCACACACATCCATGTCCGAGGCGGGATTCGAACCTGCGACCGTAGCGGTAGCTCGGCTCCAGACTGTAGCGCCCAGAACCGCACGGCCACTCCGGCCGGCAGTAGCAACTCCATCAGGGACGTTTCAATCCTTCTAAAGCTGCCCAAATCGAGTTTTGGTGATGTAACTGTGAAACACGAAACACGAAAGAACACCCACAGCTCAACTAAGACCGAGCAGACCTCATGTAACGACGGGCAGGGACCATCGAGAATTTCGGAGGGTGATCATAAGAAATCGCATGAAATCAGCGGAAAGAATCACTCGTGAGTTTCAAAATGCTATCAGCAGTCCAGCTGGAACACTAACTGTGTGTATGGAGTAAAAAAAAGGAATAATAATCGAGCAACTACTCATAAACCATGCACTTCTGCTAAAGCACGCTTGTGGTAATATAAAAGGCGAGGTCACTGGTCAGTGAATGACTGTAAACGAGTCCTTTTGAGCGGTGGGTCACGCTATGCCATGTGGCAGTCCGATGGAAGGGTTTGGGTTAGTCGGATGCCTCAACAACGTTGCCTCATATGTAGCGCCAACAGTTTTAAGTACAGAGGAGCTGAGACATTTTTGGTTGGGCTCTGGTCACCTTACTGCGCTTAAGAGAACTCTAGATCCAGGAAGATATGAACACATTTTACAGCATTAACTGCTGCATGCAATAGAGAAACAGTTTGGGGACGATGATGGATGGTACCAGCATGACCATACACCCAGTCATAAAGCAACATCTGTGAGGCAATGGTTTTTGGATAACAACATTCCTGAAATGGGATGGCCTGCCCAAAGCGCCGATCTCAACCCAGGGGAACACCTTTGCTATTACTTCGCTCCAGACCCCAGCATCCAACATCACCAACTTCTCTGGTTTCGGCTCTTGTGGAAGATGACGTTCACCGGGCATTCGCCATCCCCTCACCCTGCCTTCGGATAGCCACATTGTGTACCGTCACTCGTCCCTCCACACAACGTTTTTCCACTGCTCGATCGTCCAATGTTTACACTCATTACACCAAGCGAGGCGTCGTTTGGTATTTTACTGGCTTGATGTATGGCTTATGAGCAGCCACTCGACAGTGAAATCAAAGTTGTCTCACCTCCCGCCTAACACTCATAGTACTCGCAGTGGGTCCTGATGCAGTTTGGAATTCCTGTGTGATGGTCTGGATAGATGTCTGCCTGTTACACATTACGACTCTGTTCAACTGTCGGCGGTCTCTGTCACTCAACAGACGAGGTCGGCCTGTACGCTTTTGTGCTGTACGTGTCCCTTCATGTATCCACTTCACTATCACATCGGAAACAGTGGACCTAGGGTTGTTTAGGAGTTTGGAAATCTCGGGTACAGACGTGTGACACAAGTGACACCCAATCACCTGACCACATTCAAAGTGCGTGATTCTGCGGACGCCCCATTCTGCTCTCTCACGATGTCCAATGGCTACTGAGGTCGCTGATAAGGAGTACCTGGCGGTTGGTGGCAACGCAATGCATCTAATATGAAAAACGAATGGTTTTGGGGGTGTCCGGACACTTATGATCACATAGTGTATATTAATGGCCACTGCTAGATGTCCGGATACTTCTGATAGGAGAGTGTAGATAGAGACATGTACACAGTAGACTAGAGAGCTACAGTAAATTAGTCGCCAGACTGATGACTACAAAAGATGAGCTGATTTCTGTGAATTCAGTATGTTGTCGGGTGTTCTGAAATCGGGGTTTGTAAGCCTCATGGAAGTGTTTCAAAGAATGACGAGTTTTAATATAACAGAAAAAAAACCTAACATTACAGTAAATAGTATTAGCGGTATGCAATACACTTCTAAAGATACAGACGCTTTTTGCACTATTTGAGTTCCTTGATGTACTTATTGACAGATGAGGATGGAGCTATACAGGGCGACTTTTCTGTCCGTACAGAAATGTCACCTGTATTCAGTACACATAATTTACACATGAAAATCTTCTCTTCCCTTTTAGTCAATATTTAACGTCACTGATTTTCTTTATAGAAATAACATTTGGAAATCGTCTGTGACCGCGATAGGCAGGCGTGTGCCGATGTCAGAACGCGCCGCCCTTTGCAAGACTACTTGGTTCTTGTGACCAATAAATGGCAAGTACGGCACATTCATCAACAACACTCTCTGAGTAGCTCTGCCAACTGAGCACACAGCAAGTGCCGTGTTTTCAAAGGTATGGGCTCCTGCTGCTTGGTTCACTACTGAAATTTTGTCGGCCTGTTTGTAACCAATGTGCTTCATTTGGTTGAAGCAAACCTATGGAACTTCCTGGCAGATTAAAACTGTGTGCCGGACTAAGACTCGAACTCGGGACCTTTGCCTTTGGCGGGCAAGTGCTCTACCATCTGAGCTATCCCAGTACGACTCACGCTCCGTCCTCACAGCTTCACTTCTGACAGTACCTCGTCTCCTACCTTCCAAACTTTGCAGAAGCTCTCCTGCACACAGTTTTAATCTGCCAGGAAGTTTCACATCAGCGCACACTCCGCTGCAGTGTGAAAATCTCATTCTGCATACCTATGGAATCTTCATAATGTCATCATTTACATATAATTAGTTTATGGTCTTCTATCTCGTAGTTTTGAAGCTGCAGGCAATTAGCGGTAGCTCCGTAATATTAGATTGCTCGAAAAATGACACACAAATTTCTGATTCTTTCCCGCTTCTTGAGTATGTCGTCTGGTTTTTCCGCAAACATTGAAAACTCAGTGTGTATAATTACGAAATCTGAATTTAGTGTGCAATACGGTCCTTTAAAATTGCAATAACAGTAAGGATAGCAAATAATTTTGCAAGTACAGTATAGTAGAAAGAAAACGTGATAAAATTTGTTGCTGATTAGCGATACACAGGATGATAACTTTACTACACAGAGCTGCTACTTTTGGCAATACCATGGCTCTATCCCGGCAGGGTACAGAGCTTGATTCAGACTGGATGACAGATAAGGATGAGTCACTCCATTTGTGGCGGACTAAGAGTAGGGCAGAGGGGGCGGCCAGCCTCTGGCCTCTAGTATGGGGGGCGGGGGACTTCCAAATCTCGAGGGCCATAAGGACCAGACCGTTTATGGTCATATACGAAATAAGATTAAAATATGCTCAATAAATAAGGGGCCCTTTGGAGTTCATGTCCCATATGTATGACAAATATAAGCATAGTTAGCTGCTTATCTGTTATCAGGCCATGGCTACTGTCAATGGGAGTGTTCAGAATTTTTAGACAGTTTCTAAAAAATGGTTCAAATGGCTCTGGGTACTATGGGACTTAGCTGCAGTGGTCATCAGTCCCCTAGAACTTAAAACTACTTAAATCTAACTAACCTAAGGACATCACACACAACCATGCCCGAGGCAGGATTCGAACCTGCGACCGTAGCGGTTGCGCTGTTCCCGACTGTAGCGCCTAGAACCGCTCAGCCTCTTCGGCCGGCTTTAGAGAGTTTCTAAAACATCTTCAACTCTTGTAGTCCTGTCTTCCTCAGTTGCTTTTTGGACCGTCTGATTACAACCGAATGAAACACAGTTTTTGTGCATACGCGTTTCGTCTTTATTCTCTGCAAGGCATCTTCAGTGGCAGGTTGCGTGGACGATTTTCTACATATTATGTTTCTGTTCTATTTTTGATGCCGTTCCTCTTCTTATAATTGTCACTTGTTTTTTTTCATATTTCACAGCACTAGGAACTGAACACTCGTTTTGAGGCTATGCAACTGAAGATACCTTGCAGAGAATAAAGGCGTGCGCGTATGACACGGAAGTTGTGTTTCATTCAGTTGTAATCAGACGGTCCAGAAAGTAAAAATTATACATACACCGTAAAGTTTATAAAACGTTGCATGAAACTTAAAAGCTGTAGAATGATAACCAGCTGTCTGCTGGAGGTACTTATTCTATATGAATGGCATCTACACATGTGTACTGTACTTAAAGGTTAAAAATAAATGCTTAGGTGTTGTGAAGAGATTAGCAGTGATTTATTAATTTTGCAACTGCACTGTACACTATAAAAATTATTTTTTCAAAGGTTATACATAATTATTATGTAGTATATTTTATGAATTTGAAAATCCAACTTGATGAATTAGAGGATATGCAAAAAAATATTCAACAGCAGCTGGATAAAAATGGGCTGGGTATTGTGCTGTGCACGGCTCAAGGCTATGACGATGACGCATCAGTATTAAGTGAACGTGGAGGAGTACAAAGAAAAACTGGAGCGGTCAATCCAAAGCTCTGTTCAGTCTCTGTGCTAATCATTCCTTAACTCTCTGTGGAATTCATGCCTTCTTATGTATTCCCTCTAGCTCACCTGTTTCGGAACTGTAGAGAAGTTAAATTCATTCTTCTTGTCTTCTACAAATAGATGGAAATTAATTGTAGAAAAAGCAGTAAACGACTGTCTGATATTATATGGAGTGCTTAATACAATTCAATTAAAGCCATAAAAGAAAATATAAAAACAATTGTGAGCATTTTGGAAGGTATTCGAGAAGCTTGATACTGGATTTGCAGTAATCAATGCTTCTTCAAATGTTCAGATGGGTGTGAATTCCTAAGGTACCAAACTGCTGAGATCATCGGTCTCTAGACATACACACTACTTAAACTAACTTGCGAAGAACAACACATACACCCATGCCCGATTTAGGACTGGAACCTCCGGCGGTAAGGGCCGTGTAATCCGTAACTTGGCGTCTCTATCCGCGCGGACATTACTCCTTCCATCTATCTGTAGTTTTACTTCTTTGTCCTACAGAAACGTTTGGTTTACGACACTGAAGGAAGTAAATTTAGCCCAATAATACCTGTAGTCTCCAAAAATGATTTAGGATAAAGCACTCGCCAAGTCAAAAACCGTGAATGAGTTTGTAGTAACGGAACGCACTACAGTTCTAGACAATACTGTTACCTTTGGCACTAAAAAATGCAGTGACATGGACACTAACAGCGACCGATGACGAAGGAGAAGGAGGAGGATAAGTAAAACAATGCCGGGTGAAATAGCTTATGACCCTGTATTATCGATTCAAGAGGTTCTTCGACCAATGTTTGACGCATAGATCTATTGATACAAGAATTGATACAACAATATACAACAATGAAGGAAATCATCAAAATTTTGCAATTGTTGAAACAAAATTTATGCTTGAAACTTCCAATGGCGGTCTGGCTGTAGCACTTGAGAACCTGGTCGAAATTTACGGTGTGTTTGATAACGAGCAGGTGCTGCAAGACATAAAAAGTTGTCATAGTCATCTACGTGCAACCATTACGAGTGTGGACGTTGCTCCTAGATGGACAGTCTGAAAAATCTTTCCATTTATAATGAAATGACAGTGTAGTGAATCACTACCCTTTACAAAAGTTATAATTCAGTACCTCATGACGATTTGTGTCTCAGGCACGTCATGAGAAAAAGTTTTCCTAAACAGAAGCCAATAAAAATTATCTTCTCTCTACAGGAATCAAGATCGGCTAGCCAACCACCGAGCGAAGTGGCGTAGTGGTTAGTACACTGGACTCGCATTCGGGAGGACGACGGTTCAAACCCGCGTCCGGCCATCCTGATTTAGGGTTTCCGTGATTTTCGTAAGTCGCTTCAGGCAAATGGCGGGATGGCTCCTTTGATAGATGACGGCCGACTTCCTTCTCCATCTTTCCCTAATCCGATGAGAGCGATGACCTCGCTGTTTGGTCTACTCCCCCTTCCAACCAACCAACGGCTAGACAGTGTGTCCATTATATCGATTGAAAGAAAAATTTATGTTGAAATGGATGTCAACGAGGTGACAGCAAATTTCTGTACAGTAAACGCGCTACCTCGTAATAAAGTTACGAAAGTAACTGGTATTATAACTGCTGAAGATTTGATTCCAGACGTACGAAATAAAAACTAATTTTCTTATTCTGTTCTTTATTATTTCTCTGCACTTCACGTGATGGTCGCTGAGCTAAATGTTGATTCTTACTGTAAGTTCTTCACCTATATATTTAGATATGTGTATTACAATTACTAGAGTGTAGAGTACACACAATTATAAATACTTTTTTGAAACTTCCTGGCACATTAAAACCGTCTGCCGGACCGAGACTCGAACTTTTTGTCGATTTTTTTTTGTCAGCCGTTACATCCATATGATTCTTCCTTTTTTTACAAAATGTAAAAAATTTCGAGAATGTACAATTTCCTGCAATCGTCTGACAAATGGGTCATTCTTGAGACAATTTTTTATCTGCTTATTGTGCACTGATAAGTGGTAGAGCTGGCCTGTATTTACGTCTCGTTTGCAGTGCATCTGAAGCTTCTCTACCGGTTTGAAATCACTCTGCGTTTGTGAATGTGTTAAAACGCGTTTTTACTTGAAGTATAGTAAGAGCAGTACGGATTCCGAAGATCCGGGTATGTACCGTTATTTATAATTATTTTCATTCATATTATTTACTACTTTTGTTAGTAATGTTTTATTATTCTAACTCATGGCGTTTCCCTGCGTATTTGTTAACACAGTGTGATAGAAAAGTCATTCGTGTGTCAGAAATTTAAAAAAGTGGCCACTGAACACCACAGTTTGATTTTTACGGCTATTTTACATTAATGGGTTGACAGATATCAAAGAAGTCATCTTCGAAATGAATTCTTAAAGCATTTTGTTTTTATTCTAGGTCTTACGCAAGTTTAAGTTATGAGAAGCAAGGCTACTATGACCTTATGAAGAGATGTACTGAAAAAGAGTTTGTACAAAGATTGGACTTTATGAAAAACTATATATTATCAGATGAAGAAAAGAAAAGTTGCAAACATAAACTGCCTTATATAAAGTCGCAGTTAAGGAAACGATGGTTAGCTGCATAGGAAGTTGAAAGCACGTTCTTAAAAAATTTACTGTAATTGCCTGTAATGTACCATTAAAATTCCATGTTACAGAACTCGAGTTGATAGATCACCGAGTTGGTAGGTCTCTCGTAGAGTTAAGCGAACGCAGTAAAAGAGATAAGACACAGTTATCGAGGAGAAATCCTAGAGCCATCGAACTAACGTGTGCCAGTCAAATGAAGCTCCGAGAATCTGGAAATGTTGAGTGTCTCTAAGTGGTTAAAGACATTACTCATTTTGTACATGAGGAGCTAAATACAGGAAAGCATTAGATAGGGGTCGTACAGCCTTACAAGCAGAAAAACGACTTTCTCATATCCAAGCCTTGTCAATGTTTGTGGAAGACCCGCTGACAAGGAAACAATACGAAATAATCCGAACAGATGATAAGACGATCTATCCCTATTGTGGTATCCTTCAAGAGGCTATAAAGCAGTGATACTCTGTGACTGAACCCTATCAGGTGACTGCCACATGTGCAGAGATTCAACTTCAAGATTTGCTTAGTCTCACATGGGGCAATTAATATTATAATTGTAAGAAGTTTTAAATGATCTTTCAAATCATGACGTAAATACATTGGAACTTATTTATAAATGGAATTTTGACGGTTCACAGCAAATTCAGTTTAAACAAAAATTTGAAAACAACCATGATTCTGCTGCGGACGTATTTCAGTCATCTTCAGTGCATCTCTAACTTATTAGTCGCACGAATGAAGACCTAATTATTTGGAAAAATCCAACACCATCATCTTCTAGCTACTGCAGACCAATGAGAATTAGATTTGTTCATGAAACAGCTGATGTTAATAATGAAGAACTTAGTTATTTCAACAGGCAAACTGAAACGTTACAAGAGACAAAAATTTCTTAAACATACATTGCTGATGACTATTTGGATACAACGATCTGCAGTGTAGCAACAGAGACAGAATCGACAGTGAAATGCTACTTTTGCAAAGCTACCTCAAAAGATACGTGAGCTTTTTGGGGGCCAGTCGTGACGTCAGCGTCCGATAGCAGCTGAGTCTTTAAAACTGCAATTGTGCTTACCTGCGCATGAGCAGCACGAACTGGGCTCAGAATGGGGGAGCACGAGATGCGAAACGAAAGAAAATTTGGTTGTGAGTCCAATGATATACTGATACCAGTACGATTTGGAAATGTTATATGGCAGGAGATACAGAAAAAAAATAGATTTGGCTACCAGTAATTCACTAAATAACTTATAACTTTTAGAGGATGATCCCACCAAAGAGACTGAGCACTCAGTTTGTAGTTATTGACAGAACGGATCGATGGAACTACTTACATGTTCCATAACTTTAGTAATTAAGCTGTGAGACACATTTTTTCCCGGCGGGGTCAGGGATTTTCTCTGCCACGTGATGACTGGGTGTTGTGTGATGTCCTTAGGTTTAAGTAGTTCTATGTTCTAGGGGACTGATGACCATAGATGTTAAGTCCCACAGTGCTCAGAGCCATGTGAGACACATTTTAATTTGGAAAATTACATATCTTTTGAATGAAGATTGATACATTGACACCATGGTAGTATGTTTTGGCAGCCATTACTACTCTTCAAACAGATCATTTAAATTTCAAGAAATATGACTTTTACTGTCCATTTTTATTGTTGTGTGTTAAATCTGCATAGTTTTGTCCGTAATTTCATTGAAGATACATGAATTCTAATAACAGCAATGGAAAGAGGAGGCGAAATTTTATAAAAATGATACACTATTCATAATTTCATTATAAATAGTGTACCTTTACTATCACGAGGATAAACAGTTCGTACCATTACAAACACAAATCGTAATTATTTACACTTTGATTTGAGGGAAAACCATGGCATCTAAAAATTATTACTGTTATATATGTTTACAGTGTGATATTTCAGCACGCAGCTCTCTCTCTCTTTCTCTCTTTCCAGGCAGTAATCCTGACTTACGGGGCCTGCTGTTATGGTTAAACGGACGTGGCATGTTAATTTTAAGGGGTGGCCGGATGCCCTTCCTGTCAACATCCTGTACCCCCCAGGACGGACTCCGTGTACTGCAGCTGTCTGCGGCTAGTGTAAGCCATGGAATAGTGCGAACGTGTTTCAAATGTCTGTGAGTCGTGTAACTGAGGCGGAACGTGGGGACCAGCCCGGTATTCACCTAGCGGGATGTGGAAAACCGCCTAAAAACCACATCCAGGCTGGCCAGCACACAGGCCCCTGTCGTTAATCCTCTGGGCGGATTCGATCTGGGGCCAGCTCTCGCCTACTCGATTCCAGGAAGCAGCGCGTTAGCGCTCTCGGCCACCCTGGCGGGTATTTTAGCACGCAGCTAATGGTGCAAAAACAGCTTTAATCAAAATTTATGTATCAAAAGTTGTTTAAAAGGATTGATGATCACGTGCGTTCCTCATATGACGTCAATACGCACACTTTTCGTGGGCGGGGTGCCGATAGTTAGAGAAGGGCCACGGCCTTGTGCAGGTTCTGACTGGGTCTTTTTATAAGGTGGGCGGCCGCGTTTCTCACGCTTACTCAGAGCGGGAAGGTGGCAGACTCATTTCGGGACGATTTGAAGGAGGTAGCATCTGCGTTAGTATAAGTGGTCGTACAGCTGCTTTCATTGCGTGTTTGGAGTATTTCACGTTCCGTAGGAGTTAAAAATATTGTTGCACTCTTTGGACTGTGATTATTTTGTATAGTGGTGCACTTAGTCTCGACAGAGTTGTTGGGACTTGTATAAAATTTTCAACTGTTCCTCGTTTAGGAATGGGAATCGTTTTGTCGATGAGTCAATTCATTGGTTATCCTAGTTGTGTAACTTTGTACCTGTGAACACAGTCTGCTGTTTCCCAGTTAACTCATCCATGATCATCGTCTACGAGGAGGACTGCGCTTTTTGGTTCGTTCCGTGTCCTTCAAAATTGGTCAAGCCATCTCTTCATTGGCCCTCCTAAAGATCTTTTGCCTTTTGGTTTTTATTGTTTTATGATTTTAGGGAAGCAGCGGTTGGGAAGGGAGTGAGACAAGGTTGTAGCCTCTCCCCGATGTTATTCAATCTGTATATTGAGCAAGCAGTAAAGGAAACAAAAGATAAAGTTGGAGTAGGTATTAAAATCCATGAAGAAGAAATAAAAACTTTGAGGTTCGCAGATGACATTGTAATTCTGTCAGAGACAGTAAAGGACTTGGAAGAGCAGTTGAACGGAATGGATAGTGTCTTGAAAGGAGGATATAAGATGAACATCAACAAAAGCAAAACGAGGATAACGGAATGTAGTCGAATTAAGTCGGGTGATGCTGAGGGAATTAGATTAGGAAATGAGACGCTTAAAGTAGTAAAGGAGTTTTGCTATTTGGGGAGCAAAATAACTGATGATGGTCGAAGTAGAGAGGATATAAAATGTAGACTGGCAATGGCAAGGAAAGCGTTTCTGAAGAAGAGAAATTTGTTAACATCGAGTATAGATTTAAGTGTCAGGAAGTCGTTTCTGAAAGTATTTGTATGGAGTGTAGCCATGTATGGAAGTGAAACATGGACGATAAATAGTTTGGACAAGAAGAGGATAGAAGCTTTCGAAATGTGGTACTACAGAAGAATGCTGAAGATTAGATGGGTAGGTCACATAACTAATGAGGAGGTACTGAATAGAATTGGGGAGAAGAGGAGTTTGTGGCGCAACTTGATAAGAAGGGACGAGTTGGTAGGACATGTTTTGAGGCATCAAGGGATCACAAATTTAGCATTGGAGGGCAGTGTGGAGGGTAAAAATCATACAGGGAGACCAAGAGATGAATACACTAAGCAGATTCAGAAGGACGTAGGTTGCAGTAAATACTGGGAGATGAAGAAGCTTGCACAGTATAGAGTAGCATGGAGAGCTGCATCAAACCAGTCTCAGGACTGAAGACCACAACAACAACAACAACAACAACAACAATGATTTTAGTGATTCGTTCATCTTGCGTACACTCTATATGTTTTTTTTCATCTTAACTGATATTGTTTTATTTTGTCAGATATAATTTGCATATTCAGTTCAGGTCAGATGTCATCATTTCTCTGTTTATGCATCAAAGTATAAATGGCCACATATCTAAGGAAATTCATTCCACATTCTTGTATTCTCATTTATCTCTCTTTCAAAGAGTCCGCTTTTGCATCCATAGGGCAGTCCTAGTATAGTCCTAAACTTACAGAAGTTTAGTAGAGTATCTCTGTGAACTTTTTTTCCCCAGCGTCTGCGTAAAGTTTCACAGGAATACTTACATAGATCTAACTTATTTTGTATTTCATTGTTTGTCCTGTATGTAACGATGCAACTTAGATATTTAAATGTATTAACTTAATCTATGATTTGCTTATCAATTTTAATCTTAACTCGCATGAGCTGGTATCGTAAATATGCCGTTGATGATGTCTTTGTGATGGAGACGTTCAGATTGTATTCTCTGATTATTTTACTTAAATTAAAGACAGCATATTGTAAGACATTTCATTCTGACTAACAATTACTTCATCGTCAGCAAAACGTAGAGTACTGACATCCACATGATTTATTTTTAAACATTTTATAGTCTGTGCTCAAGTTTGGTCACATCGTCAATATGCATATTAAAAAGACTACATTTGTTTTATTTTGTTTAATTTGAGCCATAATATGTCTGCTGCCTGCTGTTTTTATTTGTATTTTGTTATTCGTATATAGACCCTCTACAGCCCTTACGACATGCAATCCCTCTCTTTCTAAAAATTTGCCACAGTTTGTTTCGATATACTTTGCCAAACGCCTTTTCGTAGTGAATGAAGGCAAGAAAAATTGTCTAATTTATTAGTTTATTTAATTTACATAGCAAGTTTCTATCCACTACTGGGAGCTCATTGCAGCAAAATAGCTTATGCTAATCATCAGTCAACAGCTTAGTGAGAGATTAATGGAACAATAAACGATTTTACTAAAACTTAATCATCAACAATTGGGTGATTTTGTAACGGCACATATGCTTAACCTAGTAGATGTTAGAGTGCTGACGCCAGTAACTTTTTTTACTGTTTTTATTAAATTTAAGGTGACTGAACCTTAGGAAGAAGAAGCCTCCCCCTAGGCTAATAGAGAGAGCCAATGATTTACAAGGTTTAAAAAGCGTCGAAACTGAAACTTGCTGGCAAATTAAAACTGTGTGCCGAACCGAGACTCGAACTCGGGACTTCTACCTTTCGCGGGCAAGTGTTCTACCAACTGAGCTATCCAAGCACGACTCAGGCCCGGTACTCACAGCTGTACTTCTGCCAGTACCTCGTCTGCTACCTTCCAAACTTCACAGAAGCTCTCCTACGAACCTTGCAGAACTAGAACTCCTGTAAGAAAAGATATTGCGGAGACACGGCTTAGCCACAGCCTGGGGGTTGTTTCTAGAATGAAATTTTCACTCTACAGCGGAGTGTGTGCTGACACGAAACTTCCTGGCAGATCAAAACTGTGGTTCGCAGGAGAGCTTCTGTGAAGTTTGGAAGGTTGGAGACGAGGTACTGGCGGAATTAAAGCTGTGAGGACGGGGCTTGAGTCATGCTTGGATAGCTCAGTTGGTAGAGCACTTGCGCGCGAAAGGCAAAGGTCCCGAGTTCGAGTCTCGGTCGGGCATACAGTTTTAATTTGCCCGGAAGTTTCATATCAGCGCACACTCCGCTGCAGAGTGAAAATCTCATTCTAGTATCAGTAATTGTTTGTCCTGTCTCATTCGTGCACTGACCAAGAGAAAAAAATTACAGTCTATATGCCTCTGCGCGCGCCCTAATGTACTGATGAGACCATTTATGCGTTCATTATATTACTGGACGATGGTGGACTAGTTGTTGACGATGAATGGAAGTGCATGCAGGCATCGCCTGGAGTGAGGGGAATGTCTGGAGCTATCAGAAAATGTAGATTACCGAGAACTCTACGCGGAACGGTAGTCACTTTTCCAGGAGGTATGCAGCCACTTCCAGAAACACGCAGCTGCCTGGCATTTCTCGGAACACTTTAACAGCTGCACGTGATTCAGCCGCTCCGCCTGCAGCGCTTTTCAAGTTGCCGCATTATTTTTACAGCGGGATGGCAGCCTCCAAGTACGACTTGTCGTTTTACAGAAGGCTCTGACGTTGTTGTAACAAGCCCAACAACAGCCTTTACACTGATGAAAATCCATGCTGTTAAGAGCTTCACACTTCGTGGCCTATACAGGGTGGTCCATTGATAGTGACCGGGCAAAATATCTCACGAAATAAAGCATCAAATAAAAAAAACTACAAAGAACGAAACTCATGCAGCTTGAAGGGGGACACCAGATGGTGGCGCTATGGTTGGCCCGATAGATGGCGCTGCCATAGGTCAAACGGATATCTACTGCGTTTTTTAAGTAGGAACCCCCATTTTTTATTACATATTCGTGTAATACGTAAAGAAATATGAATGTTTTAGTTGGACCACTTTTTTCGCTTTGTGATAGATGGCGCTGTAATAGTCACAAACATATGGCTCACAATTTTAGACGAACAGTTGGTAACAGGTAGGACTTTTTAAATTAAAATGCAGAACGTAAGTACGTTTGAACATTTTATTTCGGTTGTTCCAATGTGATACATGTACCTCCGTGAACTTATCATTCCTGAGAACGCATGCTGTTACAAATTTCCAAATTTAATTCCAAATTTATGAAACATACATAGCCCACTTTCTAACACTTTTGAGTGGGTGTATCTCTGCTATTAGTACTACAGAAGTGGTTTATTAATGCATGCACACTCTCTATTTATTAAGCAGCTTTTGCTATATGTGAATGATCGGCCTCTTAGCCTCTCTGGAATCCTGCCAGAGAGTTGCCCGTCCCTAGCCACGTGGAGGCGGGCCGCTACTACTAGAGAAACCGCTCTATTTATACTACCCTTTTATTCCCCCCACCACCATACTGATCTAACTACAACTACTAGCTACTATGAATCGAAGACTTAAACAAACGTAGTATTTACATATTTACAATTGCGCATTAGATCTGAAGCGCATTTACTCTCTCCCAAGGTAGGCTCGCTGGGCCTTCCTTGAGATTTTATTCACCAATTTTGCGAAATTGCTGAACAATTCGCTTTTTGTCAATATTTCATTAATATTCCTTGTTTGCAGAAGCTGCCTCTCCACTGAGGCAGCCTGTTCGTATATTGGGCACTCAAACACTGTGTGTTCTGACGATCCTTCATGGGCACCACAGTCACACTCCGGTGTTGGCCTTTTCCCTACTGTATGCAGGTACGTGGGATAGGAACCGTGGCCTGTGAGGAAGTGAACTAGGCCCTGTGAGGGCTTCACTACCTTGTTCTTTAGTCTTTCCCTTACTGTGGGTAGAAACCCGTGGACTCTACGGCCTGTACTGGACCCATCCCATTCGTCCTGCCAAATGTCAAGCACTTTTCCTCGGATGGCTTTAACGCTTACCAGAGGAATGCCCATTATATTTTGCACCATGTCGGTCTTCTGTTTGCGCAGCCAGTGGAAGGCTGCGTGCTGCCTTATTATCAGGTCAGTGGACATAGACCCATAATTACCAACAGTGCATCTGTTGGACTTGTGTTGAATGCTCCAATGCATCTCAACAGAACGTTCCTCTATATTTGCCTGACAGCAGCAGCAGGCCGCACCAGAGCTAACCTGTGGGCCCACACACTGGATGCGTGCCGTACTATTGGTGCCAACATACTGTTGTGATAGATATTTATTGCTTTTGACGGCAAATGAAATCTTCTTTGTCCAGTTGATGTTATCTTATTGAACAAAGCTAAGGACTTTGTCGTTATTAGCTCAATATGCGGAATGAAACTCCAATTCTCATCTAGATATACCCCTAGGTAACGGGCATATCTCAGTCGCGACACTGCCTGGTCATTAATTCTGACTGTTGGATCCCTATTTAACTTGCCTTTTAAATTGTGATTTTTGTGGTGCAATAGACATTTTAGTCTTCTCACACCAATCTGTTAACAGACCAATAGCCAGTCGTGACCGATCTTCGATCACATTGCGAGTGTCACCTTCCATTAGAATTACAAGATCATCCGCATAAGCAACGACACCTAGAACTGCAGTGTCTCCCTGCAGGACGTTCAACAATGATTCCATGTTGATATCAGTGAAGATGGGACCACACACCGATCCTGGGGGACAACCACGGGATACTCTCTTAGTTACGACGGCTCCAGGAGCCGTTATTTTAGCGATTATTCCATCACAGTAGGCCTCCAGACAGCCATATAGCAGCTGCGGGCGCCCAATCTCTTAGGCTAGAGAAGAGTGCCGACCACCACAGGTTATCGAAGGCCCCTGAGATGTCTATCATTATGCCCAGAACATACTTTGATGTAGCTGAGTGAACAATGCTGTTACAGCGTGATTACCTGTAAATATCACATTAATGCAATAAATGCTCAAAATGATGTCGGTCAACCTCAATGCAAGTGGGGAGCAGCGCCGCCGGGTGGGCAGCCCGGGGCTGCGCGGCAGCAGGTAGCGAGCGGCGGGCTGTGTAGAGCCCGAGGTGCACTCAGCTTCCAGCAGCCCTGCCGTTGCCTCTCAGCGGAGCCACCGGCGGGGTCACGGCGCGCTACTTCCCCGGCTGGGATTCTGAATGGGTCAGCGGGAGATTCATGAGCTTGAAATTGGCGTCACAACTCACGGGCGATGCGCGCGTCTGCCAGCCGCAGCCCTCGCTCGCGAGCGGAAGTCGAGGTGGCCGGGCGGGAGACGTATAATCTCCAATAAAAGTTCGCCCTCGGGCGTTTTGAGAAGCTACCCGGCGTTTGATTTGCTCTGCGCAGAGGGAGCACTGTGGAAACCAATAACGGAGGGGCCCAATTCAGACAGGCCTTTTAAATCGCACAGGATCTTATTGTGGAAGAATCGTGTGGTTCTATTCCTACTGTGGCACGCTAATATCAAATTCTGACCCACATTCTACTTCTGTTTTGTTGAATGTATGGAAATTTATTGACTTCGTTTCTGAAAATCTTCCCTTTTGTGAGTTTGAAGCAGACGACATAATACGAGGGTCACTCCAAAAGAAATGCACGCTTTTATTTTTAAATCCATCTTTTATTCTACATGTTTGAAAGTTTTACAGTGTGTAGATACATCCTGGGACATGAAAGGGAAGCAGTGGTTGGGAAGGGAGTAAGACAGGGTTGTAGCATGTCCCTGATGTTATTCAATCTGTGTATTGAGCAAGAAGTAAAGGAAACAAAAGAAAAGTTCGGAGTAGGTATTAAAATGCATGGAGAAGAAATAAAAACTTTGAGGTTCGCCGATGACATTGTAATTCTGTCAGAGACAGCAAAGGACCTGGAAGAGCAGCTGAACGGAATGGACAGTGTCTTGAAAGGAGCGTATAAGATGAACATCAACAAAAGCAAAACGAGGATAATGGAATGTAGTCGAATTAAGTCGGGTGATGCTGAGGGAATTAGATTAGGAAATGAGACACTTAAAGTAGTAAAGGAGTTTTGCTATCTGGGGAACAAAATAACTGATGATGGTCGAAGTAGAGATGATATAAAAGTCGAAGTAGAGATGATATAAAATGTAGACTGGAACTGGCAAGGAAAGCGTTTCTGAAGAAGAGAAATTTGTTAACATCGCGTATAGATTTAAGTGTCAGGAAGTCGTTTCTGAAAGTATTTGTATGGAAGTTAGCCACATATGGAAGTGAAACATGGACGATAAATAATTTAGAAAAAAAGAGAATAGAAGCTTTCGAAATGTGGTGCTACAGAATGATGTTGAAGGTTAGATGGGTAGATCACATAAGTAATAAGGAGGTATTGAACAGAATTGGGGAGAAGGGGAGTTTGTGGCACAACTTGCCTAGAAGAAGGGATCGGTTGGTAGGACATGTTCTGAGGCATCAAGGGATCACCAATTTAGTACTGGAGGGCAGCATGGAGGGTAAAAATCGTAGAGGGAGACCGAGAGATGAATACTAAGCAGATTCAGAAGGATGTAGGCTGCAGTAGCTACTGGGAGATGAAGAGGCTTGCACAGGATAGAGTAGCATGGAGAGCTGCATCAAACCAGTCTCAGGACTGAAGACCACAACAACAACAGATACGTCTTTTAGGAACAATATTTTCATTTCTACACATAATTTCCATCCCTCTCAACTGCCTTACGCCATCTTGGAACCAGCGTCTGTATACACGCACGGTAAAATTATGGACCAACCTGTTGGAGCCACTGTTTGGCAGTGTGCACAAGGGAGTCATCATCTTCAAACCTTGTTCCACGAAGAGAATCTTTTAGTTTCCCAAAGAGATGATAGTCACATGGAGCCAGGTCAGGACTGTAAGGCGGGTGTTTCAGTGTTGTGCAACCGAGTTTTGGGATCGCTTCCCTGGTTTCTTGACTGACATGTGGCCGTGCATTGTCGTGCAACAGCAAAACATCCTGCTTTTGCCGATGTGGTCTATCACGACTCAGTCGAGCTTGAAGTTTCTTCAGTGTCGTCACAGATGCATCGGAATTTATGGTGGTTCCACTTGGCATGATGTCCACAAGCAAGACTCCTTCGGAATCGAAAAACACCGTTGCCATAACTTTTCCAGCAGAAGGTGCGGTTTTGAAATTTTTTCTCTTGGGTGAATTAGCATAATGCCACTCTATTGTTTGCCTCTTCGTCTCTGGTGAAAAACGATAGAGCAATGTTTCATCACCTGTCACAATTATTCCAAGAAATTCATCTCCACCATTCTCGTACTGTTCCAAAAGTTCGCTGCATACCGTTTTTCTTGTTTCTTTGTGAGCCACTGTCAACATCCTGGGAACCCACCTGGCACAAACCTTTTTTAACGCCAACACTTTCAGTATTCTGCAAACACTTCCTTCTCCTATCCCAGCGTAGCGTGACAATTCGTTCGCTGTGATGGGTCTGTCAGCAGTCACCAATTTGTTAACTCTCTGCACATTGCGTGTAGTGTGTGCAGTACGAGGCCTGGCACTGGGAGGAAAATCCTCAATATTGCCGTGCCCACTTTCATCACGTAACCTGCTTGCCCACCGACTAACTGCACTACAATCGACAGCAGCATCCCCATACACCTTTTTCATCCTCTTCTGGATGTTTCCCACTGTCTCGTTTTCACAGCACAGGAATTCTGCCACAGCTCGTTGCTTCTGACGAACGTCAAGTGTAGCAGCCATCTTGAAGACATGCTGTGATGGCGCCACTCACGGGAACAGGTGGAACTAAGTTTTAAAACACGTGGGAAGGATGTATCTACACACTGTAAAACTTTCGCACATGCAGAACGAAAACTGTATTTTTACAGAAATATTGTGTATTTCTTTTGGAGTGACCCTCGTGCATTCATAATATTGAATGTTGAGAGTGTTGACTTTGTAGCTGTGTCCCTTTAATACATAACCTCTATCATACAGATCATCAGCATCATCATGAATTTACTTTACATAATGGTATTTCTCTTCTTAACTGTAATAATACAAGAAAATCAGTAGCAGTTTACACAGTATTGCTCAACAATAAGAGACATAAAACTCCCATCTCTTGCGGCCGTCATGAAAATAAATACCTCAAGGTCACCTCACCGTCTTACAGCACTCCTGGATAGTGGTCATTTCAAATGGTACTAAAAATTCCGAAATAAATATTAGACATCTCTATTTTTAGTCTAGAATATGGAGAAGCACTTTCCAAAACAAAATTCTTGTCAGCTGCTACGAATAAATAAATAAATAAAAACTAATGTACAAGTAATTTTGAAGAAAAATAATTTTTTGCTTCAAACTGTTGATAAAACAGAATCACTAACATATATGAACTGATAATAGTATATGGATATTCTGAAAATTTATAAATGCATATGATACATATTTCATCGTGGAAACTTTTAAGTATTCCGAGATAAAGAAGTAAACTACTATAAACGATGTTAACTTGTTCCACCTGTGTAACGAAAAATGTCAGTTGGCTTTCTGTTGGACCTTGTAGAAACTTCCAGCTAGAAAGTTGTTAAGAAAACTATAAAATTAATTTTGATAATGTCTGAGACATTGTTGCGTCGTATCATGTATGAACGCATCACATTTGCAGGAGACTCAGTGCGCGACACGAGCAAGTGCACGCCGTCACCAGGATTTTAGTTCCGACGGCCCACGTTAATACGACTGAGAATATTCGCTACCTCCCAAAAACATTTTATTCACAGCTCTTACTGACCCTTCGACACCGCACCCGCCACCAAAATCGACGATATAAACTATACAAAAGAAACTGTAGGTACTTTCAGTCCACTACTTGCATTGAAGTTGCGCAAAATATATTATTGCGTATGACTTTCTGAAAGCCTGTCCTCAGCACGCAGTAAGCGTATTGACCCAAAACTTCGTTTCTGTTTCTGCAATGTTTCTGCACTGTTTCTGCATTCTACTAAAAATGTTCGTCCACCACTGCACTTTCTCAATCAAAAGCCAAGGGAGCGGAGAATACAAAGAGCCAGAATAATTGAGGCACTGACATCCATAAGGGCCCATAGCACAGAAATAAAGTTCTAAGAGAAACGGATGTTTGTGAAAATCAAATCTGTAGGCAAACCACCAGTCACATAGGTTCGAACCGTTTTTGAACCAAATCTCAATATCCTATACTTCCTATAAAAAAATAAAAAAAAAGTAATCACTTTATGGTATGAAATATTTTCCATATGTAGGGTAGTGGCAGTAATGACTTTTGACAGCTGTGAAGTTTGTAATTAATGTGAAACAAGAATCACAGAATAAAGAACAGATACTTAATTCACCACATACACAATTATGACCTACTCCAACACTTCATGTACTCTTTATCGTCATTTACATTAAACACATCTGTGGGCTTGCGGTTCAAACAGAACAGCCGATACATCTCTGATTATAATGTTTTACTACTACGTACATGATGTAGACACTAAATTATGTTGTCGATCCAAGGTACTAATTGAGCAGCAGTGAGCAACAAAATTATACTTTGTGCTTTGCGTCCTTACAAAAATGAATATCCGAGAAATTGGTGAGACAGCTTTTCGTGAATGTTCATAGATACAGAGTGGAGATATAGGTAAAATTGGTTCGCCATAATACTAACAAATGTCAGGAGCATGCATGCATGCTACAGTCTCAAAATCGATGACGGTCTGCTTTGGGCCTTTGTGGTTCTCAGTCTGTAATTATTTTTTTCGTCGAGACCACCCCGAATTTTTCCAGATGTCGGATACCCTTCTCTGTCGTAGTATCTTAGTACACTTATAAGAACTAACTTTTTGCAAAAATGGTCAAATTTTGTAGATTCCAATTTTCATTTATATCTCTTTCTTGGAGAATTGAAACAGATTTTCTCTTTTAGAGATTCTGCAGATGTTACTGCACTGTTAATATGGTATACATTCAATTTCGAAATACCACGAGGTTTCTCTCTTAGACTTACCCGACGATTTTGTGACATCTCATTGAATCGGGTGTACTGCCGGTGGTCTGCGTTTTCGTAACACAATATTTCGACGTCGTACGTCGGCGTCTTCGTCAGGTGTTTCCTGTGACTGAATGACAGGAGGTCAGCCTGTCGTTCAGTCACAGGAAGCATCTGATGAAGACACCGAGGTACAACGTCGAAACATTGTGTTAGGAAAACGCAGACCACCGGCAGTACACCCGATTCAACGAGATGTCACCACAAGGTTTTCTTGTCATTTTATGATTTTTGTAAGCGATCCGCGATCCCACGGACGTGGATATTAGTATCCGACACCAAGGTCGATAGCAGACATGAGTCGATTGTCGAGCGCTGCAGGAGGCAGTGAGAGGAGCGTCGAGTGAGCAGTGGTACTGGAGAGACGGGCAAGAATGCTGGTCGAACAGAGTACAGTGTCAATGCCGGTTGTGCCGAGTGAGTAGTAAACGGTAAATTCTCCAGAGTGTAACAAATGAGCGTCCCCCTGATCATCGTGGGGTTGACCCTCATTGATACCGATTCGCAAGTGACATAAAACCAAAAGTGACAAGTGCCGAATTACGTGTTTCGCGTCAGCCAGCAACAACCATTGATTGCAGTGAGGATTGTTGTGAATGTTAACCATCATTACTGTGTGTGACGAAGTACTTAAAATCACCAACCAATAAAAGATATAACCGTAATTAAACGTGTAAGGCGAAGGTAGCAACTGCCTCAGAATTTGTGTGTTAGTAGAAAATACATACCAGTTTGTACATCGCAACCGTTATTGTCTTTAATAATAGACAAACTTTCGATCATTAACTATTCCGTCTCAGAACAGCCGCACTAGGTTGAAATACCCCTGAAACCACAGCAGAAAGATCGATACCCTTTCATCCATTAAGCACATGGTCATACAATCATAATAGTTAACTGTCTGGCGGCTTCGGTAAATGACACAAAACCTAATAAAGGACAAAAGGGGCGTGTTTCAATTCGCAGAAAATTTATGTTAATCTTGGTTTCTTTACTTTTAGTCAGGTAAAAACCTTCAGTACGTGTGATATGATATTTTTAAATTGTTTTTTAATGTCTTTTACCGACTACACACACACAGACTGAAGTAGAACTACACATAGGCTCTTGCTTCTGCATTTCGCTCACTGACATACACATATCAGTACACCACCCCGCGGAGCACTGAAACCAGCAGAGTGGCAACAAAGTTCTGAGGTGGGCGAATCACAGCACTCAGTGCAGCGATTCCTAACCTGGGGGTAAAAACCCACGGAGGGGAAAAATGTATTTACTTAGGGGTAAAAAAAAGTTCAAATGTGTTTCAGTCACGAAACTAGATTATATTTAAAGGATGATAATGGTTTTTTTATTATTTCGGCAGAGTGTTACTCAGACCCGTGGTCTAAGGGTAGAGTCTTTAATTAGTCCCCGGTTCGAAAACCGCCAGCGCCTAAATTTTGATTAATAATGAACTTTGGTGGCCGAAGACTTCCTGTATAAGAAGTCCCATCAGCCTGCCAGCGGCCTGTTTAAAGAGGGTGGAGGAGCAGACAGAGGTTCAGGGCACACTCTCGTCCTTGGGGTGGGAAACTGTATCTAAAAGCGGAAGAACTAGCAATGCTCAACGGCATGAGGATGCAGAAGACAATGGAAACCACTGCATTAAAGACACATAACGTGTTTCCACAGGACATGTAACCTGTAATTGAAAAAGTGTCATGATGATCTCTCCATTGGCAAAAGATTCCGGATAGTCTCCCACTCGGATCTCCGGGAGGGGACTGCCAAGGGGGAGGTCACCATGAGAAAAAGATTGAATAATCAGTGGAAGGATACAGTCTTACGAGTCGGGGCGTGGAATGGCAGGCACTTGAATGTGGAAGGGAAGCTAGAAAATCTATAAAGGAAATGCAAATGCTCAAGCTAGATGTAGTAGGGGTCAGTGAAGTGAAATAAAAAGAACAGAAGGACTTCTGATCGGATAAGTATATGGTAATATCAACAGCAACAGAAAGTTGTATAACGGTTCAAATGGCTCTGAACACTATGGGACTTAACATCTAAGGCCATCAGTCCCCTAGACGTAGAACTTCTTAAACCTAACTAACCTAAGGACATCACACACATCCATGCCCGAGGCAGGATTCGAACCTGCGACCGAAGCAGTAGCGCGGTTCCGGACTGAAGCGCCTAGAACCGTTCGTCCACAACGGCCGGCTTGTATAACGGGAGTAAGAATCTTTGTGAATAGGATGGCAGGGCAGAGAGTGAGTTACCGCGAACAGTTCAGTTATAGGGTCGTTCTGATCGGAATCGACAGCAAACCAACATCGACAGCGATAATTAAGGTATACATTACGACGTCACAAGCTGAAGATGAAGAGGCAGAGATAAAATATGAAGGTATTGAAAGAGTAATACAGTATATAAAGGGAGATGAAAATCTAATAGTCATGGGGGACTGGAATGCAGTTGTAGGAGGGGAAGAAAAGGTTACAGGAGAATATGGGCTTGGGAAAAGGAATGGGAGAGGAGAAAGAATTTCACCTAGAATATCGAATACTCTGTAGAAGAATCACATGAGGAGGAGATATACGTGGTAAAGACCAGGTAACACACGAAGATTTCAGTTAGATTCCATCATGGTCGGGCAGAGATTCCGAAATCAGATACTAGACTGTAAGGCTTCCCCGGAGCAGATATAGATTTAGATCACAATTTAGTACTGATGAAGAGTAGGTTGAAGGTTAAGAGATTGGCCAGGAAGAATAAATATGCAAAGAAGCCGGATACGGAAGTACTAAGAAATGAAAAGTTCTCTAAAGCTGTAGATACAGCAATGAGGAATAGCTCAGTAGGCAGTACAGTTGAAAAGGAATGGACATCTCTAAAAAGGGCAATCACAGAAGTTGGAAAGAAAAACATAAGTTCAAAGAAGGTAACTGCGAAGAAATCATGGGTAACACAAGAAATACTTCAGCTGATCGATGAAAGAAGAAAGTACAAAAATGTCCAGGAAATTCAGCAACACGGAAATAGAAGCTGCTGAAGAATGAAATAAATCGGAAGTGCAGGGAAGTTAAGGGAAAATGGCTGCATGAAAAATGTGAAGAAATCGAAAAAGAAATGAATGTCGGAAGGACTGATTCAGCATATAGGAAAGTCAAAAAGACGTTACGTGAAATTAAAAGCAAAGGTAGTAACATTAAGAGCGGAACGAGAATTCCACTGTTAAATGCAGAAGAGAGCGGATTGGTTTAAAGAGTATATTCCAGGCCTCGATTGGGGGGAAGATCTGGCTGATGCGTTAGAAGAAGAAACAGGCGTCGATTTAGAGGGGATAGGGGATCCAGCATTAAAATCAGAATTTAAGAGAGCTTTGGAAGACTTAAGATCAAATAAGGCAGAAGGGATTGATAACATTCCATCAGAATTTCTAAAATCACTGGGGGAAGTGGCAACAAAGGACTACTCACATTCGTGTGTATAATGTATTAGTCTGGCGACATACCATCCGACTTTCGGAAAAATATCATCCACACAATTCCGAAGACTGCAAGAGCTGACAAGTGCAATAATTATCGGACAATCAGCTTAACAGCTCATGCATCCAAATTGCTGACGAGAATAATATACAGTAGAACGGAACAGAAAATTGAGGGTGTGTTAAGATGACCAGTTTGGCTTTAGAAATAGGTAAAGGCACCAGAGAGGCAACTTTGACGTTGCGGTTGATAATGGAAACAAGACTAAAGAAAAATGAAAACACGTTCATAGAATTTGTTGACTTGCTAAAACATTCGATATGTAAAATGGAGCAAGACGTTCGAAATCCCGAGAAAAATAGGGGCTTATTTATTTAATCGTGTCAGAAGCATCGTAGATAAAATCAGAATGATTGACACATACATATCAAGTATATAACAAATACAAAAAGAGTATAAAAGTATACAGATGTATAAGCAGGGTCAAGTAGTTTTTTTTTAATTTTATGAAGTCTTGGACCAGAACCTGGCCACGTCCAGCGCTTCTGGGGTGGCATGAATCAAATCCTTCATGGTGCAGGTGCTCGGGCACAGCACACACTGCGTGAGGTGGATGGTGGTTTGAGTGCGTCCACAGTCACACAGCGCCGGTTCATTTGAGAGGCCCCATTTGCGCATATTCTCTTTGGATCGAGTGACACCAGAGCGCAGCCAATTAAGAGATTTCCATGTCGTCCATCCTTCCATATGGCCGGGAGGGAGTTCTTCGTTTGGGACTAACCATTCCCCAAGGTGCGCGTTTTGTTCTCGCCACATTGCCAGTCTCACTTGCTGCGATGTCCTGACGATGTTTTCTGCTGTGTACAGGAAGCTTTTTCTAGATTTTTGTCGACGGCGGGCTGGCTGGTGTTTGTGCAGCGGGTGGGCAGGTGAGGTCACCGCCACTGTCTTTTCCTTCCTGGCCGATACTTTCCTTCTAATATCTGGTGGGGCCACACCTGCCAGGCAGTACAGTGTGCTCCCTGCCGCCGTCGGATAAGCAGCTGCCAGCCGTATAGTCCCAGCTCAATTATTTGTTACATAGTTTAATTCTTAATTTCTTTGCGTGTTTTTGGTACTTGCATTGTTTAATTCATAAATTTCGGGCGTATTATAGTATTTGAGAGTTGTAGCATCGCGTTTTAGTACCTGAATAGTGTAAAATCGCGTAGTCTCCTTCCGCCGCCGAGCAGTGTGTCAGCAGTGCGCAAGTAGCAGCATTACTGCATTTACTAGGCAATCTTGCATTTTAATAACCGTTTAAATTTTGTGTCGATTTGTTTGTGCTCTCTGGAGATTGGTTCAGACGTTCTTTGCACAACAGTTTTTAGCATGGATAGGGACTGCAACTGCTGTGTTCGGATGCGGGCTGAGTTGGCAACCCTTCGCTCCCAGTTTCAGGCAGTGTTGGCTTCGGTCACACAGCTTGAGGCTGTTGCCAATGGGCATCGCTGTGGGGGTCCGGATGGGGGATTGTCGGGGACGGCCAGCTCGTCCCACGCATCCTCCGATCGGACTACGACTGTGGCTGCCCGGGATACTGCCCACATTGAGGCTGATTCCTCACCTGTGGTAGAGTGGGAGGTCGTCTCGAGGTGTGGCAGGGGGCGAAAGACATTCCGGAGGGCTGAACGGAAGGCCTCTCCAGTTTGTCTGACGAACCGGTTTCAGGCTCTATCTCAGGCTGATACCGATCTTCGGCCGGACATGGCTGCTTGTCCTGTTCCAGAGCTTGCCCCTCAGTCTGCAAGATCCGTGCGGTCGCAGAGGGTTGGCTTACTGGTGGTTGGGAGCTCCTACGTCAGGCGCGTAATGGGGCCCCTTAGGGATATGGCAGCAACGGAGGGGAAGAAAACCAATGTGCACTCCGTGTGCATACCGGGGGGAGTCATTTCAGATGTGGAAAGGGTCCTTCCGGATGCCATGAAGGGTACAGGGTGCACCAATCTGCAGGTGGTCACTCATGTCGGCACCAATGATGTGTGTCGCTATGGATCGGAGGAAATCCTCTCTGGCTTCTGATTTGGTGAAGACTGCCAGTCTCGCTAGCAGGATGAAATCAGAGCTCACCATCTGCAGCATCGTCGACAGGACTGACTGCAGACCTTTGGTACAGAGCCGAGTGGAGGGTCTGAATCAGAGGCTGAGACGGTTCTGCGACCGTGTGGGCTGCAGATTCCTCGACTTGCGCCATTGGGTGGTGGGGTTTCGGGTTCCGCTGGATAGGTCCACTACACTACACGCAGCAAGCGGCTACACGGGTAGCAGGGGTTGTGTGGCGTGGACTGGGCGGTTTTTTAGGTTAGATGACCTCGGGCAAGTACAGAAAGGGTAACAGCCTCAAAGGGTGCGGGGCAAAGTCAGGACATGCGGGGACCAAGCAGCAATCGGTATTGTAATTGTAAACTGTCGAAGCTGCATTGGTAAAGTACCGGAACTTCAAGAGCTGATAGAAAGCACCGTAGCTGAAATCGTTATAGGTACAGAAAGCTGGCTGAAGCCAGAGATAAATTCTGCCGAAATTTTTACAAAGGCACAGACAGTGTTTAGAAAGGATAGATTGCATGCAACCGGTGGTGGCGTGTTTGTCGCCGTTAGTAGTAGTTTATCCTGTAGTGAAGTAGAAGTGCCCCCCTTCTAACAGCCGTGTACCGCAAGTCTCTAGAGGAACGGAAGGTTCCAAATGATTGGAAAAGAGCACAGGTAGTCCCAGTCTTCAAGAAGGGTCGTCGAGCAGATGCGCAAAACTATAGACCTACATCTCTGACGTCGATCTGTTGTAGAATTTTAGAACATGTTTTTTGCTCGAGTATCATGTCGTTTTTGGAAACCCAGAATCTACTCTGTAGGAATCAACATGGATTCCGGAAACAACGATCATGTGAGACCCAACTCGCTTTATTTGTTCATGAGACCCAGAAAATATTAGATACAGGCTCCCAGGTAGATGCTATTTTCCTTGACTTCCGGAAGGCGTTCGATACAGTTCCGCGCTGTCGCCTGATAAACAAAGTAAGAGCCTACGGAATATCAGACCAGCTGTGTGGATGGGTTGAAGAGTTTTTAGCAAACAGAACACAGCATGTTGTTATCAATGGAGAGACGTCTACAGACGTTAAAGTAACCCCTGGCGTGCCACAGGGGAGTGTTATGGGACCATTGCTTTTCACAATATATATAAATGACCTAGTAGATAGTGTCGGAAGTTCCATGCGGCTTTTCGCGGATGATGCTGTAGTACACAGAGAAGTTGCAGCATTAGAAAATTGTAGCGAAATGCAGGAAGATCTACAGCGGATAGGCACTTGGTGCAGCGAGTGGCAACTGACCCTTAACATAGACAAATGTAATGTATTGCGAATACATAGAAAGAAGGGTCCTTTATTGTATGATTATATGATAGCGGAACAAACACTGGTAGCAGTTACTTCTGTAAAATATCTGGGAGTATGCGTGCGGAACGATTTGAAGTGGAATGATCATATAAAATTAATTGTTGGTAAGGCGGGTTCCAGGTTGAGATTCATAGGGAGAGCCCTTAGAAAATGTAGTCCATCAACAAAGGAGGTGGCTTACAAAACACTCGTTCTACCTATACTTGAGTATTTCTCATCAGTGTGGGATCCGCATCAGATCGGTTTGACGGAGGAGATAGAGAAGATCCAAAGAAGAGCGGCGCGTTTCGTCACAGGGTTATTTGGTAAGCGTGATAGCGTTACGGAGATGTTTAGCAAACTCAAGTGGCAGACTCTGCAAGAGAGGCACTCTGCATCGCGGTGTAACTTGCTGTCCAGGTTTCGAGAGGGTGCGTTTCTGGATGAGGTATCGAGTATATTGCTTCCCCCTACTTATACCTCCTGAGGAGATCACGAATGTAAAATTAGAGAGATTCGAGCGCGCACGGAGGCTTCCAGACAGTCGTTCTCCCCGCGAACCATACGCGACTGGAACAGGAAAGGGAGGTAATGACAGTGGCACGTAAAGTACCCTCTGCCACACACCGTTGGGTGGCTTGCGGAGTATAAATGTAGATGTAGATGTAGAATATATCAGTCGGGGTTGGTCTCAGCCTGTGATGATGCGGCAGCATTCATTAAGCGGTATGTCCACTTGCCTGGCGTGGCTAGAGTTGTACCACACTGGGCACGCGTACTCCGCTGTTGAATAGCACAAAGCAAGAGCTGTGGTTCTCACTATTCCAGGCTGTGTCCCCCTTGTTGTGCCCGTTAGTTTGTGCACAATGTTGTTTCTCGCGGCTGCTTTGTGTTTAGTGTTAATGCAGCGATTTTTATAGGTGAGTGCTCTATACAAGGTGACGCCGAAGTATTTTGGTGTTTCGCAATGTTCTAGGGGCACTCCTTCCCAGTTAAGTTGTAGTCTTCTTGCAGATTGTCTGTTCTTTAGGTGGAAGGCGCAGGTTTCGGTTTTCCGTGGGTTGGGTTTGAGATGGTTCCCCTTATAGTAGGTGGCAAGCTGGTCGAGAGCTTCTGACAGATTCTGTTCAACAGTTTCAAAGCTCTCTGCTTGAGCGGTAATGGCGCAATGATCTACATATATGAAGCTTTCGGTGCCTTGGGGGAAGGGCTTGTCATTAGTATATATATTAAAAAGTGTTGTGGCCAGTACGCTTCCTTGGGGGAGGCCATTTTTCTGTATCCTTCACCAGCTTCTCTGTCCCTGAAAATCTACGAAGAGTCTTCGATTCTGGAGTAGGTTTCCAATCAGTAAGGTTAGTCTGTAGTCCCTACTCATTGGGTATATTTTCCCCAGGAGCTGTCGGTGGTTGACTGTGTCGTAGGCTGCTGATGGGTCTAGGAAGACAGCCCCGGTGATCTTCCTGTTCTCGAACCATTTCTCTACGTGTTGCGTTAATTTAGCACCTGTGACGTGCTGCATTTGTCCTGTTTGAAGCCTGCTTGTTGTGGGATCAGGAGGGGCTCGATGGCGTCCGTGATTCTGTGGAGTATCATCCTTTCCAAAACCTTGTACATATGGCATAGCAGAGAGATCGGCCTCTAGTTTTAGGTATTGTCACGTTCTTTGCCTGGTTTTAGGATGGCAATGACTCGCGATTTTCTCCAGATTTTTGGAACTTTGCAGGATGTCATGCAGTTAGTTGTTCACCATATCGACTAACCATTTCCTTGCTACGGGTCCAAAATGCTTTATTTGCTCGACGCATATATCATCAAGGCCGGCTGTTCTCCTTATTTTGCACTTACTGATCGCCTGCTCCAGTTCTGCCAACGTAAATGACTTGGATAGTTCTTCGCTCTCCTGAGGGGGGTTTAGTTCTATGCCCCTCTTTTTTGTCTTTAGGTTGTCGTATATTGGTGGTTTCCCATTTGTGAGAAGCTGGTGTGCAGTTTGGTCTACTGTGACGTTCGCGTGTAGATTTGGTTTGGTGGGGTCATTGGCTAGGCGTTTTATGAGTTCCTAGGCCTTTTGACTACCTCTGCCAAAATTAGTTTCCTCCATCAGTTTGGTACATTGCTCCCTTCTCACTTCTGATATCCGGGATGTAATAACTCTTCCTTTGGTGAGGGTTTCTTCATTGAAGGGGTTTCTTTCGAAGAGCATTTGATACTCTTCCAGTAGGGCTACTGTTTCCTAGGTGAGTCCTGGTGTGTAACCTGTTCTGCATCCCCTTGGAATAGACGGTCGGGAGCAGGTTTTGACGGTGTCCACGAAGCTGTCATAGTTCTCCGGATCTGGGCTAGATGTCTGGACTCTCTCTTCTAGTAGAACGCAGCATGTCATTCTCAATGGATAGAAGTCTTCCGAAGTAGGAGTGATTTCAGGTGTGCCGCAGGGGAGTGTCGTAGGACCGTTGCTATTCACAATAGACATAAATGACCTTGTGGATGACATCGGAAGTTCACTGAGGCTTTTGCGGATGATGCTGTGGTGTATCGAGAGGTAGTAACATTGGTAAATTGTACTGAACTGCAGGAAGATCTGCAGCGAATTGACGGATGGTGCAGAGAATGGCAATTGAATCTCAATGTAGACAAGTGTAATGTGCTGCGAATACACAGAAAGATAGATCCCTTATCATTTAGCTACAATATAGCAGGTCAGCAACTGGAAGCAGTTAATTCCATAAATTATCTGGGAGTAGGCATTAGGAGCGATTTAAAATGGAATGATCATATAAAGTTGATCGTTGGTAAAGCAGATGCCAGACTGAGATACATTGGAAGAATCCTAAGGAAATGCAATCCGAAAACATAGGAAGTAGGTTACAGTACGCTTGTTCGCCCACTGCTTGAACACTGCTCAGCAGTGTGGGATCCGTACCAGATAGGGTTGATAGAAGAGATGGGGAAGATCCAACGGAGAGCAGCGCGCTTCGTTACAGGATCATTTAGTAATCGCGAAAGCGTTACGGAGATGATAGATAAACTCCAGTGGAAGACTCTGCAGGAGAGACGCTCAGTAGCTTGGTACGCGCTTTTGTTGAAGTTTCGAGAACATACCTTCACCGAAGAGTTAAGCAGTATATTGCTAGCTCCTACGTATATCTCGCGAAGAGACGATGAGGATAAAATCAGAGAGATTAGAGCCCACACAGAAGCATACCGACAATCCTTTCCACGAACAATACGAGACTGGAATAGAAGGGAGAACCGATAGAGGTACTCAAGGTACCCTCCGCCACACAGCGTCAGGTGGCTTGCGGAGTATGGATGTGGATGTAGATGTAGATGTAGTATTCTGATGAATTTGGGCCAGTCTGCCTTCCTGAAATTATATCTCCTTCTGAACTTTACTCTTCGTGGTATAACTATTGGCAACATTTGGCACATTACTGGGCGATGCTGTGTCTTTGGGATGGTGGCGCAGATGGACTTAAAGCACTGTTGTGCTATTTCTTCGCCGACGTATAGGAGATCCGGGTTCTATACTCAGCACCACCTGCCGCTGTTGAAAGATGTTGGAAGTTTGCTGTCGTGGATAAGCACCAGGTGGTTTGACTCGGCCCACGCCAGAACGGCTTCACCATTTTTGTCTTCTTGTGCATATCTCCATACGTGACTATGGCTGTTGAAATCGCCGATGATGAAAGCCGTTTTCTGTTTACCGATTTTTACTGGTGGTTCAAAGTGGAAGTCTACATTTGGGGTTCTTATACAGTGAGGTCACCGTGTATTCGACAAATTCCACCGTGATAATCTCGATATCTCTCTCCTCAGTGTGATCCGCCATCCTCACTTGGAGGTCCGGTTTGGTGAACACGGCACTCCCGTATTGAGCGTGCGGTCTTTCTGCTACTAGTTTCATCGCTGCAACCTTGGGGCGTCGGTGTTGGATGTCCCTATGCGTTTCTTGCACGCAGAGTACGTCACATTTGGTTTTTTGACAAAGCTCGCTCAGCAATTGTTCTTTGCAAGACGAAAGACCTTCTATGTTCACAGAGATGATCGTCAAAGCCGGTTCTGATAAGAACCTATCCAGTTTTTCTCAAGACATTATATCACTCTGTAGGGAAGCAACATACTCACGCCGTATAAAATTCACATCAGTCTTTCCATTGTGTGCCAGCCTAGTCCGCTGTAACTAGCTCTGAAGTCATAAATGTTGCGCAATACTTTAAAAATCAAATAAATAACCTGACACGTTTCTAGCATGTCAGCAGTAACACTAAATCAATATGCGTTGGATATCAGTTCAATAACTTTAACCATTTTCGAAATTTGGATGTTTTTCTGTAAAAATCTTTGGCGCAACAGAAAAGAGCTAGAAACTTAAAAATTTATATTTAGATTCCTTTTTCATAATAATTTAGTAGAAACAGTACTCTGGATCTCACAAATTAAACTTTTAGTTGAAATTCATGATTTTCTGATTTTTGTCTTAAAAATTAAGGAAGCAAAATAGATTAAGTAGGCGAATAAGTAAGGGTAGGATGTTTAAATTTATGTAGAAGGGAGATCCGCTATAATTACAAAGATGTGAGAAGTTTCAACTGAATAACTATAAAACTATAGCGATAGCGTATCTCCAAAGGGCAAGCTCAGAGCTCGTCTACTGCATGTAGTGTAATTAAATTAATTCTCTCGCCCAAAATATTTGACTTAGCCACATCAGATTTGTATTATGATTACTTACCTATGTGCTGCTTGCACATTTAAATGGAGAGCTTCATCGGCCATCAGCAAAGGAAGCAATGATTTATTCAATAACCTAAAGTGGTGCATTACTAGTCCAGCGGCTAGTCGGGGGAGCGGATTTGATCAGGCGTTCCTTTAGCCGTCCGCACCGCGGCTTTATATATAAGAACGCTGCGCGAGAGAAAAAGGCCCCAGTTCTCTCCAGACGCTGATTAGCGCACCACCTGTGCCGGGAGTCGCGTCGCGTCGGTATCATTGCTATAAACAGCCTCGGATGCCGTAATAAGTTACTCGGGATACGTGTAACCATGAAATCGTTTTCGAGTGAAGTGTTGATTCTGGGATGACTTTAATGATCTATCTTCGGTTTGCGTATGTCGTATTTTCGCATGCCGCTGCGGGACAGACATTCTACAATTATTTAGCGTGGCGTTTGATGAACATTATCATCAAATTATGGCGAGCATTCATTTAAACATTTAATTTGAACAGTTATAGTTGCATTAGCGCATTAGACTCTGAACTGCTCTGGTAGTTTGATTGTGTGGATTCTTTTTTGGTCTGTGACTTTCAGAATATAGTGAACATTTTAGAGAGAATCGTTTTTGATTATGAATCCCAGACAATCTCCTAATTCCTCAGAGCTATAAGCTGTAGCTATAAATGTATTTCTCAGATGAAGTGGGCACTAGGAATTCTAATTACAGGCTTCACGTTTTGCTAATCACTTACTGGTTGCCAATATTGTAGTTAGAGAGCCAGTGTTGAGAACGGCAAACAACAGCATTAAATAAATAATAGGAACATATATAACAATTAATTCCACCCGCCGCCCCACATATGTTGCTAATCGGCCGGGAAAAATAAACATATATAATAACAATTATTCCACCCGCTGCCCCACAACTCTACTGTGATGCTTCTATAAGCTATAGGTAGACACAAGTAATATACAATATGTACAAGAGAAAAGAGGGAAAATAATAATGGACGACCAAGAACGAAGTGCTCGGATTAAAAAGGGTGTAAGAGTGGGATGAAGTCTTTCCCCCCTACTGTTCAATCTGTAAATCGAAGGAGCTGCGATGGAATAAAAGAAAGGTTCAGGAGCGGAATTAAGATTCAAAGTGAAAGGATATCAATGATATTCGCTGATTGAGATTGCTATCCTGAGTGAAAGTGTGAAGAATTACCTAACCTGCTGAATGAAATGAACGGTCTAATGAGCACAGAATATCGACTGAGAGTAAATCGAGGAAAGACGAAAGTAATGAGATGTAGCATAAATGAGAAAAGCAAGAATCTTAACATCATGATTGGTGTTCGCGAAGTAGATGAAGGAATTCTGCTACCTAGGCAGAAAAAAACCAATGACAGACAGAGCAAGGAGGACATCAAAAGGAGACCAGCACTGGCAAGAAGGGCATTCCTGGCCAAGAGAAGTCTACTAGCATCAAACATAGGCCTTAATATGAAGAAGAAATTTCTGAGAATATACGTTTGGAGCGCAGCATTGTATGGCAGTGAAACATGGATTGTGGGAAAATCGGAACAGAAGAGAATCGAAGTATTTGAGTTGTGGTGCTGCAGAAGAGTGTTGAAAATTAGATGGACTGATAAGGTAAAGAATGACGAGGTTCTGCGCAGGATCAGAGAGGAAAGGGATATGTGGACAAATTTGGAAATTTGTGGTAAGTTGCCATGGGACCAAACTGCTGAGGTCATCGGTCCCTAGGCTTAGACACTACTTAATCTAACTTAACTACCTTATGCTAAGGACAACACACACACATACCCACGCCCGAGGGAGGACTAGAACCTCCGACGGGGGCAGCTGCGCGAACCGTTGCAAGACGCCCGAGACCGCGTGGCTACCCCGCGCAGCTGGAATATGTGGAAAACACAAGGAGACGGGACAAGATCATAGGAAATCTGTTAAGACATAAGAGAATGAGTTACATGGTACAAGAGGGAGCTGTAAAGGCAAAAACTGTAGAGGAAGACAGAGATTGTAATATATCCCGCAAATAATTGAGGACGTAGGTTGCAAGTGCTACTCTGAGATGAATTGGTTAGCACAGGAGAGGAATTTGTGGCTGGTCTCAAACCAATCAGAAGACTGATGACTGGAAAAGAAAAGAGTGTAACACAGATTACGTAGGCTACCAATAGTTACATTTTAATTTCGAAACTGGCATTAGCGTGTGAAGCGGTGTGGTGGACGTTACGGGGTGTGAAACGAATGTATGAACATCTACCTCACGTAATCCAGCACGACACTCATACTTTCTACTTCACACCATGCATCTATGACAGTAAGATTGAGACATATATATCTCATATGTTTAAAATATCTCTTGAAAATGCCTTTGCAAGGTGCAGGCAGTTCTCACAATAGACCAGAAATTGGTTCATTAATCAGTTGCCAGCAATAAACGAACTAATTGACAGCACAACACAACGACAAGTTTGAAATTGCTATTACATTGTCTTAGAGCCTACACAGTATTATTATTATTATTCTTAGTGGCAGTAACCAGATACAAAGCATTGACAACCTGCAGTATTCCAGTTTTTACCATTTCAGATCTGAGGAGTCCAGCAATAAAGTGAATTACAAATAAAAAGAATAGTGCAGACATTTTGACTTGGTTGAGTTTGGATGGGGGTAAAAATAAATGTCATTAGGGAGAGGAGCACTGAAAGGGGGGGGGGGGGGGACATGCTTCGTAAGAAGTGTCTGCTTTCAGCGTCTTTTCTGAGGAGTTGTAGGCTGATGTGAGAATTGCGTCATCACTTGATAAAAGACGGGTTTTGGAAATAAGCTGTGCCGAATGCCGCATTAGAGCGAGGCTTAATAAAACATCTACAGAAACTAACTATAATTTATCTTCCATCAGTTTAAAAACAAAAGCATTCAGAGAAAATTATTTTTCATTTTAAAGTTTAGTTAGCGCTAGTGTTGATGACTGTGTGGGGAGTGGGGGTTAGTAGCTAATATCTGACTGCACTCAGGGGTAATGGTCTAAGAAGGTTTGGGAACCACTGGCTTAGTGCCTGTTGATTCCAAGCATCAGGTGTGACCTCGAGGTGTCTTAGTAACTGCCACTCTAGCTACAAAATAAAACTAACTGGTTACTAAAATAAAAAAAAAACCATCTTATACGGATTTCGAATAACGTCCTTCGGTTTGCGACTACAAGTTTTGCCTTCTCCAAGAGGGACAACTCTTCTGCAACTGCCACTACATTTGTATTTACTGCAAATGTTATCATTAAAGTACGTTAGTTACATTGCAATAATACAATCGAAAAGACGATTGAAGTTTCTGAAATGCGGTGTTTCAAAACAAGATTAAGGTTAAACGGGTCTAGTGGATAACAAGTGAGCACATTCTAGATGATATCGAGGGCAAAAGACCTTTATGTCGTGACTAAAAGAAGTCAATGTTTCAGGCTGTTTATTGACTGGAACTACTTTACGCATTTCGATTATACATCGTTTCAAACGTATAACCCAGTTCCAATCAATAAACAGTGAGGCTAGGTAAATTTGAAATTTTTGTGTAACGTGAGCGCTACGTCTCATACTGCATTTTTGGAGATCGTTAATTAAGCCTCAAGGAAGTGATCGGTTAGCAGGGCACACACTGATACATCAAGGCATCGTCATTTTTCTCTAGTAGGGAAGTGTGCGCGGTAGAAATTGTAGAGGGAGACCAAGACTTAAATACAATAAATACGTTAAAATCGATGTAAGTACGCTGAACAAAAAATTGTTCATCTCCAAAGATGTCACTCTAATTCCGTCTGACAACACCTCTAACCTTTATAATGCATTCTATTTGGTGACGAAGGGACTCTGCAAGTTTCTTCAGATATGTCCTATCCACGTGAAAACACACGTTCACAGTTACATCATGTAGACTCAAGAAATCAGGGTGCTGTTTATTGGTACATGTCATCCAATGTACCAAAGAGTTCTAGACATTTTCTGTGGTATGAGAATCAGGTGATTTAGTTGACCAGATGAGTTGATATATTATGCGTCAGTGTTCATCAAACACGGAATATGTTGTAGCGAGACTGGCTGCAACGGTGTTAATCCTGGTTGAGACTAAACAGTTGCACTTCTACTGGGGATATGATAGGTGATAGGCATTGCGAAATCAGTTTTTAGTTGAGATCAGTTTTTTCCTAGCTAACTACCAGAGATCGAGTTCATAAGTTTGAATCTGTGTATGACTCGTCTGCATATTCGGAGGTTGGTTGTGCACTGTTGTATTAAGCCCTTCCAGAAGCACCCGGTTTTCATATGGCGCAGCTAGTGAACAGTGAGTGAATAGTTTACAAAAGCACATAAATGAACGAATAGATTATTAAATAAACGAGATAAGAAAGAAATCATCCCTCTGGGACAATGATGTAGCCTAACCATAGTATTACAGTCCACTATCCGTTTATTCAGAATAACCAAAAATTACTTTGAAATTTGGTGTTACACAGGCACCGAACTCAATCAAACTAAATAATAGTCCTAAAGTTCAGTAAGTTCATTCAAGTCTATTTACCACAACCATTAACCATAGCAAAGTTCAGTCACTAACACCTACACTAGGACACACCGATTGTTTTTTAAGTCCCAAACTGCTACACTAAGTCCTGAATAGAAACACACCGATATAATTCTACCTCTGAATATCCCATACACACCTGTGGCTCAACGGCACTTCAAACCTTACCAGCGACCTCACCCGATCAGACCAAAGCATCAAAAGGCCCAGAATTGTGCTCTGTTTGCTTATTTGAAATTTCTCTCATATGTCTACAGTTATGTAAGCGTCTTGGAACTAGGCAGCCATTACAGTGAGTTCATATTTTACAATCTACGCATCTCCTACGTATACAATATGCATTACAACACAATTTGTGGACAGATATCACTTCATTCCATGATGTACATTTAGAATAATCACCTACATTTTTTTATTTTATGCATCATAAAACAGAACAACAGGAGCTAATAAAACTCACAACTTTATTCACTTTGCCGCTGCTGTACTACGCTACCCAAACAATCATCTTACAAAAATTAACTTAATAAGATTCTTATTAAAGAAACACAAAAAATACGAATAAGAGGAAAAATCATTCTTGCTAAGCTAATCTATCATCTATGTGTGAAGAACTCTTTGTTTTGGTACTTTATTAATAACTATTAAACAAATTGCATAAAAAGTTCTCGGTTTACTTGACACGTCAAATTTGGATAAAATCCCAAGCTTTCGATTACTACCTCCGTACCTCCGTCATCTTCGTCAGGGGTAAAACTGACTGTCGTGGACTGTTTTTCTTTTTTTTTTATTGAGTTTCGATTCCCCCCGAAGGGGGCGGGCTGGCAGCAGCTTAGTATGCCGCTCTTCAGCCTACAGAATTTGTTTTAAAAAGATGAAGATAATAAATAATAAAAAGAGGCGATAAAATCGGAGACTTAAATGATAACATGGCGGAAAAATCGTGGAACTTAAAACATAGAACAAAGGGATGATGATGCTAATAAAATACATATGAAGCAGACAGGTAAAATAATAGACAGACAATTAAAAAACACGGCGACAGTCTGGTTTCTGTTCGCAAGAGACATAAAATTCATGCCCATCGACAGCATGATTTCTGTTCACAACACTTTGGAAAGACGAACAACATTGCATTGAAAAGTTGGCAAATATGACAAACCACAGCCGGGCAGGTGGGGGGAATCTGGACAGATGAAGAGAAAATAAAAAGGGAAGAAGGAGAGGAAAAACGAAGGGGGGAAGGGGGGAAAGAAGCCGATAGAGGACGAGAACCCATAAGAAGGGGGGTGAGTGCTGGGCAGAAGGTGGGAAGAAAACAGGATGGAAGGGGGGGGGGAAGAGGGAGCCCAGGGAAAGGACAGAAGAAAGGAGGGGGGGTGAGGATCAGAGTTGATAGGAGGGATAAATGGAGGGAGAGAGGGCATCATCCAGGAGGGGGAGTTGATGGAAGCCACCTTGGGAAAGGAGATGAAGGGTGTAGAGATGGAGGGTGGGGCGGACACAACAGTGAAGGCGTGGCAGGGGGCGGGGATGAGAGAGGAGAGGAGCAACCAGGGGGTGAGGGGGAACAAGGCGGCGGGAGGTGTAGAGTATGCAGAGATGTTTGAGAAATAGGAGCAGATGGGGGAAAGGAATGAGGAGGATCCACGTGGGAGACAGGAGGCGTATATGGATGGCAAGGCGGAGTGCATGATGTTCAAGGATCTGGAAGGACTTATAGAATTGGGGGGGGGGGGAGGACAGATATCCAGACGGGACTAGCATAACAGAGAATGGGATGGATTAAGGATTTGTTGGTGTGGAGGATGGTAGAGAGGTGCAATCCCCATGTCCAGCCAGAGAGGAGTTTGAGGAGTCAGAGGCAATTGTGGGCTTTGGATTGGAGGGAGCAGAGATGAGGGATCCAGGTGAGGTAACGGTCAATGGTGAGGCCAAGGTAGGTGAGGGTGGGGGAGAGGGGGACAGGACGGGCGCAGACAGTAAGGGAGAAATCCAGGAGCCGGAAGGAGCGACTGGCAGGACCTATGATGATTGCCTGGGTCTTGGAAGGATTGATTTTCAGGAGCCACTGGTTAAACCATGTGGCAAAAAGGTCAAGGTGATTCTGGAGAAGGGGTTGGGACCGTTGGAGGGTAGGAGCGAGGGCAAGGAATGTGGTGTCATCAGCATACTGCAAGAGGTATATGGGAGGGGGGGGGGGGGGTTGGGGCATATCTGTCGTGTACAGCCAGCTGGAGTGGCTGAGCAGTTCTAGGCGCTATAGTCTGGAACTGCGAGACCGCTATGGTCGCTGGTTCGAATCCTGCCTTGGGCATGGATGTGTGTGATGTTCTTAGGTTAGTTAGGTTTAAGTAGTTCTAAGTTCTAGGGGAGTGATGATCACAGCAGTTAAGTCCCCTAGTGCTCAGAGCCATTTGAACCATTTTGCCATGTACAGGAAGTAGAGGAGAGGGGAGAGGACAGAACCTTGGGGCACACCTGCAGAGGGGTAGAAGGTGTGGGAGTTGGCATTATGGATGGTAACATAGGAGGGGCGGCAGGAGAGGAAGGAGGCCATCAGACAGATGTAGTCGACAGGAAGGGCGTAGGTTTGGAGTTTAAACAGGAGACCGGGATGCTGAACATGCTCATAGGTCTTTTTGAGGTCGAGGGAGGCAAAAATGTTGGAGCAATGGGAGTTAAGCTGGGGGGGGGGGGGGGGAGAGGTGATGAGTGAGGCATAGGAATTGATCATCGGCAGAGAAGGAAGGTCGAAAGCCACATTGGGTGTTGGGGAGGAGGTGGTTTCAATGGAGGTGGTGATGGATGTGCCAGATAAGAATGAATTCCAAGAGCTTGCTGAACACTGATGTGAGACATATAAGATGATAGGAAGAGGCATCAGATGGAGGCTTGTTGGGTTTGGAGAACGTCAGGATATGGGAGGTTTTCCACAGGTTGGGGTAGAAGCTGGTGGCAAGGATGACGTTGTAGAGGGTGGCAAGGACTGAAAGGAAGGAGGGAGGGCAGTGTTTGAGGTGGTGGTAGGTAACACAGTCGTGGCCAGGAGCAATGTTGCATTTAGTGCAGAGTGTGAGGCTGATGTCCTGTGTAGTGATGGGAATGTTAAGTTCAGATGGTGGTGTGTGGCCCAAGTACTGGAAGGTAGGAGCAAGGGGAGGAACAGAGGTATTCATACAGTTGATGATGTCAGGGAAGAGGGAATAATCAAATTGGGGATCATCTGGTAAGGAAAAAACATCAGAGAGGTGAGAGGCAAAGTGGTTGGCCTTACTGAGGTTGTCAGGAAAGGGACAGTCATCAAGCAGGAGAGGGTACTGGAGGGTGGGGCGGTTCCCAGTAAGGCAGTGGAAAGCAGACCAATTGTGTACATGTCTGGCACCAGGCGCGGCGTTTCTTCACAGTAAGCAGATTGCGGATGTGTCGTTGCCAGTGGCGGGTAAGTGTGTCCTGGTCATGAGTGCGGAGAAAAGAGTGGCAGAGGTGGCGAGACTATCGAAGGAGAAGGATGGCCTGTGGAGGCAGGGCGGGGTGGGGTGGTGAGGGTGGATGGCTTTGGTGGGGATATGGGTGGCGACAGCGTCAGACAAGGTCCGGTGCAGGAAGGCAGCAGTGTGAGAGAAGTCATCAGGAGATTGGAGGGTAAGATTGTGGCCTTCAACCTGGGTGTGAATGGAGTCCCAGTAGGCATCCTAGTTGCCATGGGAGTAATCAAGTTTAGGAGGGATGTTGGGGTGAGGAGCAGGGCGGTGTTGGCGACCACTAGAGATAGTGAGGGAGAACAGGAGCATGGTCACTGCCAATGAGGTCAAGGACATCTGTGGTGATGCACCCAAGGAGGTTGGGAGAGGCACGGACCACATCGGGAGTGGTGTTGGATTTGAGTCAGGTGTGCTGGGGGAGGGGAACCAGGTCTCCCTGGGCAGTGATGAGAAACCGATGCCACCAATGGAGGTCGGCAGGATCACGGCTGTGGATATTGAGGTCAGTGGCAATCACGTAGGTGGAGAAGGTGCGGTCAATGGGGGTCAGGAAATTGTACAGGAAGGGGGTGCGAGGGCGGACATAAATGGTGGCTCAGGCGACGGTAAGGGTGGGGAAGAAGAGGCTGAGGGTGAGATGCTCGGCAGGATTGTTAAGGAGAGGTTGGGGCCGGACAGGTATGTGCTTGAGGTGGCCTATAGCAACTCCGCCACATGCCAGAGGGTACAGGTTATCAGTGTGGTGAAGGGTGTAAGGAGCTGTGGAGATGGAGATATGGGGTTGAAGGAAAGTTTCATTTAGGACGAAGGTATCCACGTGGTGCTGATGGAGGGTGTGGAAGAAGAGGAGTTTGTGGGTGGGCAGGGAGAGAATATTGTGGTACAGGATACTGTAGCGTTGTTGTACAATGGGAGGGGACTGTTAGACGAGGGTGGTGAGGGGGATGAAGTTGAAGTGGGCCTGGTTGTGGGAGTAAGTGGCATAGGTGGTAAGATGGAAGATGGAACGGGCAGTGAGGGCGATTTGAGAAAGGGTGTGGGAGCGCTGGAAGGGGTGGATGTTTTGGAACACAATGGTGATGAAACGGATGATGTCCTGTGCAGTAGGCGGAGGGCAGAGCGAGTTGTCTGGGTGGATGGGGCCACCAACAGGACGGACAGGGAGGTGAGCTCAGGGGTGACTGGAGAAGGTTTCGCTTTACACTTCGAGGAGTAGGTAGGATGTGGTTCTTTACAGGTGCTGCAGGAGGGGGGAGAGGTGAGGTTGGGGTAGTTCTTGAGCAAGTGGGAAGCTTTGCAGTGGGGACAAGTAGGGGGGTTCTTGCAGGCAGAGGTAACATGGTCATTGTATGTGAGGAAGCATTGGCAGCAGTAGGATTGGACTGTGGAACGGGAGGGGTCCACCTTATGACTGCGATTGTATATGAGGGCTCCCTCGGTGAGGAGGCGTTCAGTGGAGGAGGAGGATTTGGTGAATAACCGCATTAGATAAGTCGGCCCGGCATCATTAAAGTTGCGACAGGCTGACCGGATGGCCAGGGTGAGGATGCGGGTATAAAGCAATTGAGGGACAGGATTGGAGAGGACAAAGGTGTAGGTGGCAGGCGTGGCAGGGGTGGGGGTTGGGGTCGCGTACATGGGGGTAGGTGGGTCCTGGGGATTGCGGGGGTAGGGTCAACATTAGCGCACTTGGAAGGTTTCGCAGTCACGACAGGGTGGAGAGGGGGATGGGGGACGGGTTGCAGGGGGAGATGGTGGGGGGCAGTAGCGTCCTGAGGAGCAGATGACGCAGCGGGAGGGGGCGTGGGTGGCACAGAGACTGTGGAACGGCGAGCCGAAATCCGTGCTGGCTTGGAGCCTGTTGGAGGTGGTGCAGGGAGCGGTGGAAAGTCTGCAGATGTCGATGGGGCGACAGTGACAGGGGAAGGAGAGTTGGGGGAAGTTACAGCCGAAAATGGCGCAGGAGTAGGGTGTACAGGGAGGGAAGAAAGGACGGGAGTGGGGGTGGAGAATGAGCTCCATGTGATGGTGGTTGGAGCAGCGGAGGTAGAGGTGAAAATGATGGAGGTGGTGGGTTGGGACATGGTGGCGGCGCCCGAGAGGGGGGCGAAGACGGCGGCGGCGGTGGTGGCGGCAGCGGCGAGACGGACGGACGGACGAACAGCTACAGCAGCGAGCACCGGGCGGCAGCCGCACAGCGGACACATGGACGGACTGACGGACAGGCGTACAGACAGTCAGACAGACTGCGACAGCGACAGCAACAATCTTCGAAGACGGAGATTCCACCCTGAGGGCAGTCCAGGCTCTGCAATCTGACGTTTTCGAAGGAGGGGATAAAACCCTCTAGATGATCGTGGACCATTGATGCTTCCGCTCTTATAAACAGTGGACGGCTTCTCATTGGCTGGATGACGTCACGGTGAAAACGGCGCGTACGGAGGTGCCGGCCTCTATGTCCATAGATTTTGTGTGTGCTCTTTATCCAGCGTTGCTTGCAGTGCCATCCATCGCAACAGGCGGAGAATTGGACACAGAGGCCGCCACCTCCATACGCGCCATATTCACCGTGACGTCATCCAACCAATGAGAAGCTGTTCATTACTTAAAAAAACGGAAGCCTCACCGGTCCACGACAGTCAGTTTTACCCCGGACGAAGATGACGGAGGTAGTCATCGGAAGCTTGGGATTTTATCCAAATTTGACGCAGCAAGTAAACCAAGAATTTTTTATGCAAGGACTCTGTCGCGAAAGACTTCGTAGTCGTATTAAACAAATTATTTATAACAATTAGAAAGTCTATTGAATATTAAAATAAATATGATAATTTTATAGTTAAGTTCAAGACCTGTTCAATGGTGTGCGATACGCATATGTAGCATGTCCGTAGCTTCTGTCACTGTTGTTTTAAACAATTTTACATGTAAAGATTAATAGATTTGTTAATATTTGTTGAATAAATATAGTAAAAAGTTTACTGAATTTGTCTCTTTATTGCGATTTCGGACTATCATCAGATTTTCTGAAGAATCTCTGGAAGTGAGCCGGCCGGGGTGGCCGAGCGGTTCTAGGCGCTACAGACTGGAACCGCGCGACCGCTACGGCCGCAGGTTCGAATCCTGCCTCGGGCATGGATTTGTGTGATGTCCTTAGGTTAGTTAGGTTTAAGTAGTTCTAAGTTCGTTAGTTAGGTTTAAGTAGTTCTAAGTTCTAGGGGACTGATGACCTTAGAAGTTAAGTCCCATAGTACTCAGAGCCATTTCAACCATTTTTTTCTGGAAGTGATTTTCGTGGTTTCAGTGGAGATCCAAAACTCTAAGTTTTGGCAGTCTCACCTTAATCATATAGATCGATGTTCACAGGTGTGTCGTGGTACAGTTCTGCCTAACCCTCAAGGGAATTCCAAGTTACATCCACCCAGTGGCCTGCTATACAGCGGCCCCTAGCATGTTTCGGGCTCACAGCAGTGGCACAGAGCACTTTCCAGTGCTCGCTGACTTACCTGGCCCACACGCCAATTTCTCAGCTACACGTTGTTCAATCACACCCGCCATTTCGAACACTTTGTGCAGCAGACATACCGTTTTAAATTTTAGAGTATGACGTGAACGCAGTTGTTATCTTCACATAGCGCACTCATCTTCAATATGTAGAAAATATTCACCGTGAATGTTGAAATAAACATCCTTATTCACGTTCACGCTACCAAACCGAGTAGGCTCTAGTTGTCATATGGAGATCACCCCCAAAACACAACAGAACAACTGTGACGAATCTTCTTTTGCGAGGTGTCCGGCTCCAAATATCCATTGCATATTTGTGTGCTGAAAAGCAATGGCTATGAATTTTTTATGTGAAAACTCTTAAAGCTTGAAGTTTATTAACGTTTTGTGGCTTTGTTTTTCACGTCTAGATATTTATTTCACTACATAATCACCCTAGCGATGAACAAATTTCTCCCAGTGGCAGACTGGTTAGTTAATAATGTCTACTTGCACCGCTTCATCATTCTAAAAGCGAAGTTGTCGAAGGTGTTCCTCAAATTCTGGGTACAGATGAAAGAGGATGGGGCCAAGTGGGGAATGTATGGAGGATGAACGATGACAGTCTACATCAACATCTACATATATACTCCGCTAGCCACCAAGCGGTGTGTGGCGGAGGGCACAATTCGCGCCAAAGTCATATTTCCTCTCGTCTGTTCCACTCGCGGATCCCGCGAGGGAAAAACAACTGTCTGATCACCTCAGTATGCGCTCTAATTTCCCTTATCTTTGAGTGATGATCATTACGAGATCTCAAAGTTCGTGGTAATAATATATGCTCTATATCCTCGGCGAAGATCGGATTTCGGAATTTAGTCAACAGCCCCTTCCTCTTAGCGCGCCGTCTATCTGCAAGTGTGTCCCACTTCAAACTTTCTATGAGATTTGTAACGCTCTCGCGATGGCTAAATGTACCAGTCACGAATCTCGCCGCTCTTCTTTGGACCTTCTCAGTCTCTTGAATCAGACCCAGCTGGTAAGGGTCCCATACAGACGAACAGTACTCTAAGACTGGACGAACTAACGCATTGTAAGTTATTTCCTTTCTTGAAGGTCTACCAATAAACCACAATGTAAGAGTTCGCCTTGCCCGTTAGTTGTGTAATCTCATGACAGTGAATACAAGGGTTGGATTACTGCAGATGCAGTGCTTGTGTGTGGTCTTGCATTGTCATGCTGAAGGAGAGGGTGCCCTATGTGTGGACAAATTCGTAAATTTCTGCTTTCAGTTCTATGGAGGTCTCGCAATAACTTGCATAATTTACGCTGGTGCCTTCAGGCATGAATCCCAAATGCACCACCTGCGCAACATCTCAGAACACTGTGATCGCGACTTTGCCTGCTGATGGCATGTTGTTGAACTTTTACGAGTACGACGTCGGTGATAATTTGTGGCGGAACTTCACTGATGCTCTCTTGTTTTTGGGGTCAAAATGGTGAGCTCATCTTTCATCACGTGTCACGATGTTGTTAAGGCATTTATCACCCTCACGCTCAAAACCAAAAGAAATAGTTGGCAGATGTCCAATCACATTCGTTTCATTTCAGGAATGACCATTCGAGGCACCCACTGTGCACACAGTTGTCTGTACTGCAGCTCTGTAATGATTGTCTGCATGATGACCTCTACACACTCTCGTGATTTGCCACACTTACCTGAATGCTGTCTCTCTGTTACTCGATGATTTTCTCTGGTAAGTTCATCAACTTGATTCCTGTGAGCCTCGTCGATTGTCGTACGCGGTGTTCTACTTCGAGCTGTGTCACACACATTGAGGTTAGCACCGCTGTGTTCTTCAATGCAATCACGGAAACCCAACGTCGCACGTTATTGATATCCATACAATCTTCACTGTACACAGCTTTCACTCATTTACGGATTTTAATCGGAGGTCCGTTTTCTGCTGTTAAAAACTTGATTACAGCACGCTGTTTCTCACGCACTGGCATCGGTACTTTAGACACCGCCAAGTTACACGCTACAATTAACATAGCTCTAGCGGGAAAGTCGATTAGTAATGCCCACAACAGGTAATTCCTCAACCGATATTGAGAACAGAATAAAAAGTTAGAAGTTTTTACTTCTCTGCACGTGCTCATAATTTCCTTTGCAATGTTCGTTCAGAACCTGCACCGCTGACGGTGACTTCGAATCTAGTTGAAGTGGTCTGACCTTTGTCTCTGGTCCTGTTCTGTTGGGATCACTGTTCTTACGTCTTGTTACATACATGCGAGTGATACATTTCTCGTAGACATATTGTCCAACAAATCAGTCTGTCTCCTCTCCACTTAGATCCATTTTACTGCACTGATTCCATACAAACGACTGGCACATACACGACACTTCACAGCCGGTACTTCGTCAGCGGTGGAACGTCATATGAGCACTCAGTACCAGTCATGCACCATTTGCTGCGGCCAGAGCGACCAGCGTACGGTGGCTGCTATTTAGCGTGAGGCGATGGATAACATTTTGAAAACATTCGTATTTTAATTGAAAATCGATGTCTGGTATCGACCGATAAATACGAAATTGCAATGCCTGTATTGTTAAGAAGGACGGTGCAATGTTCCTAGGGGACATGTCAGAATGTAGGCACAGTGGCGATTATAGTCGTTATGAAATACGTGAAATGTATTTGCAGTTGCGAATGCAGACAACCATTAGCTGTATAAGGGAGTGACGACAGTGAAAATGGTTCAAATGGCCCTGAGCACTATGGGACTTAACAGCTGTGGTCATCAGTCCCCTAGAACTTAGAACTACTTAAACCTAACTAACATAAGGACATCACAAACATCCATGCCCGAGGCAGGATTCGAACCTGCGACCGTAGCAGTCGCGCGGTTCCGAACTGAGCGTCTAGAACAGCTAGACCACCGCGGCCGGCGACAGTGAAAATATATGCTGGACCGGAGCTAGCACCCAAACACATGGATGTCTGAAGGAACGCTGCGCCATTCTTCTTTACGTCACAGGCACTGCAGTATCGTATTTATCCGCCGATAGCGGCCAGTTACTTGCAACTAAAATGTCCTCCTCTGCACAGTAGTAAGACAATATGTGTACGAGTACAGGTTGTGACGCAGGAACGACATATGGAAGCTTAGGTCTGGCCGAGAGTCGTGCACAGATAGCCAAAGGGGTTAATTCGGAAAATCTGGGTTCGAGTCCTGGTCCGTTACAAATTTTTAACTCTCGTTATTCCCTTATACAGCTGATGGTTGTTGTTATCCACAATACGAGTGCTATTCGGAAAGTAACTTCCGATCGACCGCGAAATGGAAACCACAGGGAAAATCGATGATGCTCTGCCCAGGTGTGTTGGACAGTATTTCTAGTATGCCTGTCGATCATATCATGTCGCTCTTTTCAGTTCTGAGTGCACAGTGAACACGTAAAGATCCTAGAAAATAATGTCTCCAGCCGAGTGCCCGTGAGAGACTTCGCCTGATTTCATGCAGCTCACACAATGTAACTGTCATGAATTTCCTTCTTCATGGCAATTCTCGGCCGGCACTGCAGCTGCAAGCAGAACGCTTCTGCAGCATTTTCGATGTCAAGCGTTTGATCATCCACCATACAGTCCGGACTTGGCTCCACAGTTTCAACTTTGCTCGCATGAACCGCTGGCTGTGAAGGAAACATTTTGGCACAGACAACCAGCTGAAGATGAGCGTAGAGACTTGGCAGAAAGCACAGGCGGCTGCCTTCCATTACGAGGGTATTGGAAAGTTGGTACATCGCTACGACAGATGTTTAAGTCGGAGCACCAGCTATGTAGAGAAGCAGGTGGAAGGTGTAGCTAAATGTGGCAAATAAAATATTTTTGAATTTCAGTACAACGGAAAATCAGTCCAAACCTGCAAAATTTCAGTTCTTTTTATTCACTCGATGATTAGTTTCGGGCTGGGACCCATTTTCAGATCATCCAACACGGTAGAAAATCAAATTTACACTCAAGTACAATACAAAAAAAAATAAAATGGTTCAAATGGCTCTGAGCACTATGGGACTTAACTTCTGAGGTCATCAGTCCCCTAGAACTTAGAACTACTTAAACCTAACTAACCTAAGGACATCCCACACATTCATGCCCGAGGCAGGATTCGAACCTGCGACCGTATCGGTCGCGCGGTTCCAGACTGTAGCGCCTAGAACCGTTCGACCACACCGGCCGGCACAATACAAATATTACCCAATTTTTAAGCGTATGCCATAAATACAAAACATGTCGTTTCACGAATTACATAACACAGCCAAAAACATTTCCGAAAATGCAAGAAACCTGTCAAAAATGTGCAAACTAACTGCTACAGCCCATACGGATAACCGGCAGTCTACTCCCTCCGCTGTCCTAAGGAAACCTCGGGAAGGAGGCGACTACCAGGACATAGGAAACCTTTTGTATTTATTAAAATGTTCTCCAACCATCAAGAATAGGTCAATTAATATAATAACCGTACCAGTTAACAATAAAATTAATACTTTTAATATATTTACCAAAAGTAGTCAAATATTTAAAATTACTGAAGGGTAAAACACAGCAGTGCCACATACGGCGTGTATTACTAAGTTGTATGTCATGTTAGCGCATAAAAATCATTAAATGTGAACATTGGTATTAAAAGAAACCAAATAATAGGAGATTAAAGAATCTTCATCACTTCTGAACCTTCACAAGCAAAAAAACTTTACCATAACAATCTTTACTACACAAGTGAAGATAAAACAACTTCTTCTAACACGTCCCAGGCAAAAACAGATATGCTTCCTCCACTCCTTCGGCTCTTCTGCCTCCCTTCCCCAACTCATAAAAATATATTGCATATTTTACCGTATATACTTTGGTTCTAGCACTTACCATTGGCTTGTCATGCGCTCCCTTCGTTATCTTCCTCGCTGATATACTGAGGATGACAGCTTTTGATTTCGGTACGCACTATTGTCTGTGTCGCCTACAGTCTACTGCTGATTAGACAATAAGATTTCTGTGTTTGTTGTGCTTTTACGCTGCATATGTGGTGTGATGTGTGGCAGATTACGAAGCTCGGTTTACTGCTTGTTTATGCGGTCTTCACCACTAAATTATTTTAAAAATTTGTTTGGGTTTCTTTTTGTTATCACATATTATCTGCACGATTACTCCTGAGTAATATATGATTTCTCTGTTGATTATGGTAGTTTTAATTTATTTGATCCGCATCCCCTCTTCCTCCCCCCCCCCCCCCCCCTACAACCACGCTCTACCCTACATGTCCATGGGTGTGGTTATGCTATGTCTTCCCTTAGGATGGAAACTACATTTTTTGTGCTTTGTAAAAGACAACTTTGTGGTTTGTCTGTTTTTATCTGGGACACCTTAGAAAAAAGTTGCTTTACCTTCGTGTTTCATAACGGCTGTAGTCGCCGCAGTACCACTTCCTTCAGACATGTTTGCATGTCCGAAGGACTACTGCGATGTTTTCCTTAACAACACAGGAACTGTAATATCGTAACGTTGATACACTACGCTCACAGGTCCACTACTTAACATTGCCTGCTCACAATTAACTTGTCGAGTGCACGTCTGTTCTTCACAGGTGTTAGTTCGAGTTGCCACCGTAGTTATTTCGGCTGACCATCGCTTATAAGTCAGGAATAAAATCAGTCTCGGAACTTTTTAGATGGACTGTTTATGCTTGGAAGGATTAAACCATCACCAAGTTTCTTAATCGCAGAATGATATTTTCGAGATGCTTACGAAAACTTGATGACTACCGCTAGTAAATCACAGATTTTATTCGTATTGTAACCGTAAAGTAACTTTAATTTTAATTGCGCTAGTCATATTTACGTCATGAAACGTATTTAGGACTCTATATACTTTTCTGGACTACTTATTCCACTGTATCAAAAATATACAATGATGCCCACGTTTCTTTTTTTCTACGTTTAATTTTAAATCTTCGTGTGACCTACTGACTAGGAACTGTTTCTCCATTTACTTTAGTTGTTTCTCGCCCTTTGTGCGCTGTTTGCGTGGCCGTATTTCCTGCTGCCACACTAGTGACATCTCAACATCAATTCAACAACGTGCTCTACAACGTACAGTAAAATGCAGTCGATATGTCACTAGATACAGTTCTTCCACGAAACACGCTTGCGACCTGTATGTATTCCATACCAGTTGTTTCATTATGGTATACTGTAATTGTGCCCAAGCTTCTTTTCCTCCACAGTCAAAAAATGGCTCTGAGCACTATGGGACTTAACATCTTAGGTGATTAGTCCCCTAGAACTTAGAACTACTTAAACCTAACCAACCTAAGGACAACACACTCATCCATGCCCGAGGCAGGATTCGAACCTGCGACCGTAGCAGTCCCGCGGATGTGGACTGTAGCGCCTAGAACCGCACGGCCACCGCGGCCGGCCCTCCACAGTCACTTTCCAATAGTCAATATTAGCTGCTGGTTGAGAATTGCCTCTTCACTTACTCCAGTCACAAGCTCCAGCCCCACGGTGCGCTTCGCACTTTGCTTTTGTTGACAGGTTCCCTGCTAGCATGCTGGTGACCTCACTAAAGCTGTCTGGAGACAGTTCCCAAGTTTCCCGTCCGTAGCGCTACTTGTCATTGATATTAATTCATTTTATTTATCATTAAATTTTTATACTACTTATTACGCTGATTATGTCCACTTACATTTTTGTGTATGCCTTATGACAACTATAGTTGCGTATGGTAATACTTTATTATTTTATCGTGCTGTCATCCACACCCTGAGACCGACTTCAAGATATGGATGTCATTAGCTGATTAACTCCAGTTCTGGCATGATGTCTTCACTTGTTGTTCGGTTTCTTTAGACCATTTTTTACAGGCAATGTGGATTACATATAAGCATCTACGAGCTCCTAGTTTATTTATGGACTCACAAGGGGACCCTCCATACTGTAAATCATGGATTTTGATGTGCTTCAAATATGTTGTAGAGTACCTGGCTATCCGGTTTTTTTAGCGACGGGCCTTAGTTTTTGAGAAAATCGATTTTGAAGTTCATTGCGCGATCTGTGTACCCGTAACATTACATGAATTCCGAACAAGTCAGCGTAGCGCTGAAGTTATCGTGTTCGAACCCTGCCCATATACTTTTGTTTTGTGTGTTTTTTTTTCAAAATCGACCGAATTTTTCAATTTTATTTCAAAGAATATCAACACAGTGTAAGGTGTGCGAAATTATAAAGAAGTATTCAGTTATTAATTTTTTCTGTCATACAATATTACATAATCTTATGTTTCATCATCCACATTGCTTGATGTGCCAGAACAAAATTGTGAGTGATACTTATCATAGAAACAACCGAAGCACAAATTTTCGCAGCACCTCGCGCATTTTATGAAAGCAACCGTCTTGCAGGCGCACGGTTTCTTCATGAGTGATACCCGGTTTGCATTCAAAAATATTTCTCTTTCATCCGCTAATTTCGATGCAAACCATGGTTTCAAAATTAGGTGCGCTGGATTTATGTAGAATTAGCGAATGTAATTTTATCGAATCTTCACTAGAAGCGATCTCTCTATTGTATTTCATCAAGTAGGGAGCATTCTGAATAATTTTCGTGAAGATTTTCACCTGTCGGTAAAAATAAACATCGCAGGGTTCAAAATGGTTCAAATGGCTCTGAGCACTATGGGACTTAACTGCTGTTGTCATCAGTCCCCTAGAACTTAGAACTACTTAAACCTAACTAACGTAAGGACAACACACACATTCATGCCCGTGGCAGTATTCGAACCTGCGACCGTAGCAGTTGCGCGGTTCGAGACTGTAGCGCCTGGAACCGCTCGGCCGCTCCGGCGGACAAACATCGCAGGGCTGGCAAAAAGGAGTGCACTTTGGTGGGACCACTTTTAGGGTGCAGGTGCTTGCTTTCCTTTCATCAGTGAATAGATGATGGTATAAAGTTGAATCGGTTTGCCCTCCTCACGAATCGATAATGTACAAAAAAAATTTCTTCCCTCGTACCGATGAAAATTCTTCGTACACCAGTTTCGTGAACCTCCCGGATTTCGTGCAGGACGTGACTACATTTCTGTATTCCCCAATTAATTCGTCCACTTGTTCTTGAACGTTAGGACCAATTTTTCGCAATGGTTCTTATATACACTCCTGGAAATTGAAATAAGAACACCGTGAATTCATTGTCCCAGGAAGGGGAAACTTTATTGACACATTCCTGGGGTCAGATACATCACATGATCACACTGACAGAACCACAGGCACATAGACACAGGCAACAGAGCATGCACAATGTCGGCACTAGTACAGTGTATATCCACCTTTCGCAGCAATGCAGTCTGCTATTCTCCCATGGAGACGATCGTAGAGATGCTGGATGTAGTCCTGTGGAACGGCTTGCTATGCCATTTCCACCTGGCGCCTCAGTTGGACCAGCGTTCGTGCTGGACGTGCAGACCGCGTGAGACGACGCTTCATCCAGTCCCAAACATGCTCAATGGGGGACAGACCCGGAGATCTTGCTGGCCAGGGTAGTTGACTTACACCTTCTAGAGCACGTTGGGTGGCACGGGATACATGCGGACGTGCATTGTCCTGTTGGAACAGCAAGTTCCCTTGCCGGTCTAGGAATGGTAGAACGATGGGTTCGATGACGGTTTGGATGTACCGTGCACTATTCAGTGTCCCCTCGACGATCACCAGTGGTGTACGGCCAGTGTAGGAGATCGCTCCCCACACCATGATGCCGGGTGTTGGCCCTGTGTGCCTCGGTCGTATGCAGTCCTGATTGTGGCGCTCACCTGCACGGCGGCAAACACGCATACGACCATCATTGGCACCAAGGCAGAAGCGACTCTCATCGCTGAAGACGACACGTCTCCATTCGTCCCTCCATTCACGCCTGTCGCGACACCACTGGAGGCGGGCTGCACGATGTTGGGGCGTGAGCGGAAGACGGCCTAACGGTGTGCGGGACCGTAGCCCAGCTTCATGGAGACGGTTGCGAAAGGTCCTCGCCGATACCCCAGGAGCAACAGTGTCCCTAATTTGCTGGGAAGTGGCGGTGCGGTCCCCTACGGCACTGCGTAGGATCCTACGGTCTTGGGGTGCATCCGTGCGTCGCTGCGGTCCGGTCCCAGGTCGACGGGCACGTGCACCTTCCGCCGACCACTGGCGACAACATCGATGTACTGTGGAGACCTCACGCCCCACGTGTTGAGCAATTCGGCGGTACGCCCACCAGGGCTCCCGCATGCCCACTATACGCCCTCGCTCAAAGTCCGTCAACTGCACATACGGTTCACGTCCACGCTATCGCGGCATGCTACCAGTGTTAAAGACTGCGATGGAGCTGCCGGCCGAAGTGGCCGTGCGGTTAAAGGCGCTGCAGTCTGGAACCGCAAGACCGCTACGGTCGCAGGTTCGAATCCTGCCTCGGGCATGGATGTTTGTGATGTCCTTAGGTTAGTTAGGTTTAACCTCAGCAGTTGAGTCCCATAGTGCTCAGAGCCATTTTTTTTGCGATGGAGCTCCGTATGCCACGGCAAACTGGCTGACACTGACGGCGGTGGTGCACAAATGCTGCGCAGCTAGCGCCATTCGACGGCCAACACCGCGGTTCCTGGTGTGTCCGCTGTGCCGTGCGTGTGATCATTGCTTGTACAGCCCTCTCGCAGTGTCCGGAGCAAGTATGGTGGGTCTGACACACCGGTGTCAATGTGTTCTTTTTTCCATTTCCAGGAGTGTACATAAAAAACGTATGGGAGCAGGACTCGAACACGGTACCTCCAGCGCAGTAGCCGTGAACCTTTGCCGCTACGCTACGCCGACTTCCTAGCAATATGTGTAATTTTACGGATATGCAAAGCGCGCAATGAACTTCAAAATCGATTTTCTCAAAAACCAAGGCCCGTCGCTAAAAAACCGGATAGCCAGGTACTCAGGGTAAGTGCGTCTACAACATATTTGAAGCGCATCAAAATCCGTGATTTACAGTATGGAGGGTCCCCTTGTCAGTGTTTTATTGTTTACTGTATGCATTTTGCAGTTTGCATCTGATTATTGACACTCGCAAATAATAGAATAGGTATAAGTCGGCGACTTAGGCATGTGCCAGTGTTATACGACGTCGGCAACTACGACTAAAATGTGTACGAGACCATCGGCACTGGACTGGAACGTCGCATGGTCTGTTGAATCCCGCTATCTTCGTCATCGTGTCAGTGAGAGGGTGTAAATTAGTTTTCTCACAGGGGAACAGCTCCTTCACACGTGTACAGAGACAGGCTGGCGGCGACTCCATTATACTCTGGGGAGCAATCACAGGGCATCCATCCGTTCATGGAGCTTATGCGAGGTGCCATGACGGCCAAGGAGTATCACGCACTGGTTACAGACCACGTACACGCCTTCACGATGATCATTTTTCTCGACAGCAGAGGCAGTTTTCAGCAAGACAATACATGTCACAAGGCCAGGATGATGGAGCGGTTCGATGAACTCAGTGGGGAGTTCCAATTGATATGCTGACCCCCAACGCGCCAGATCAGAACCCGATCGATGTCTGGGATGTGACTGAACATGGCGTCAGAGCTCATCTCCCTCCTCCCCGAAATTTACAGAAATTAAGTTACTTTTGCGTGCAGAAGTGGTTACAGCTCCCTCCAGACACGATGCATTCCCGCTGTTATCATTTCCAAAGTTGGACATACCGGCTATTAGGTAGGTGGTCATTATGTTCTGGCTGATCAGTGTGTGCAACTACAGTTGCTGAGGATGGAGAAAATACGAAACCCTTCTGTTTGAATCTTAACGTGTTATGGAAATGATTATGACAACCGGAACATTTACTGGCGTTTAAGAATGGTGCACCAGTGGAGGTCGAAACAAATGATAAATGGTGCCCAAATTGCGTCGGCCGCAAGGAGCGCCAGCGGCGTTGTTCACCTCCTGATTGACTGTCGCTCGCTGGCAGCTACCCCTCCCCCCCCCCCCCCGTCCAGCCTATTGACCTGGGTCATCGCTCCGTTGTTTCTCCCGGCGGCCCTTTTGTCGCTGAATACACGACCCGACGCCGCCGCCCGCTCATTTGTTTATATGAATATCTGCGACCGCAAAACAATATCAATCATTTATTAAAAGCGGATATTATTGAATGTCGGCGAACACAGGTTATTGTAGTTAAAATGAATTGTCCGCGACGGCGGTAGCTTTTGTGCTCAAATCGTATTTTTCTGATAGGAGGCGTCAATGCAGTGTGGCATAATAGATGGCATTCCAAAAATTACTATTGTCCGTGAATGTAGTGAGTAAATTAATGGAAATTTACGGCGGGCTGGGATACATTTCCGGTGTAATTGTAGGAAGAACTAGTGAAAAATGTGGCCAGGCCAAACGTTTGCTCGTGAAATACCGCCGTTAACTGTGAACCTGGGGTGCGGTAGCGTTCTCGCTTCCCACGCCCGGGTTCCCGGGTTCGATTCCCGGCGGGGTCAGGGATTTTCTCTGCCTCGTGATGGTTGGGTGTTGTGTGATGTCCTTAGGTTAGTTAGGTTTAAGTAGTTCTAAGCTCTAGGGGACTGATGACCATAGATGTTAAGTCCCATAGTGCTCAGAGCCATTTGAACCATTTTTTTGTGAACCTGGGAATATCTCTTGTCTGCAGCATTGTCGTCCTATGCAGGGCAACGTTTAACTCAGAAATTTAGAAATCACAGGATCCCGCATATTAGGTTCCCCCAAGCTGAAAATGACGCTGGTATTTTAATTTTAGTTAGAAAATGTCAATTACAGTGAATGAATGGCATTTTCGCAGCTGACTAATATTCACATACCAAGCGATAATAATGATCGTTTGTCCGTCTATGAAGAGAACACGTTGCTTTTACTGTCTGCCGCTTAATGAATCAATTTTTTTCATTTTAGCAACAATCCGAAGAGCGTCTACGCTTTTTCGAGGTAATTGTTGCCCTTTCCGTTTCGGCTGACAGTACACGCCTCTCATAGGGACGGTGGTTATCGCTGAGACAACCGGTTTTCGGTTATATCTTCTTTTTCTACGACAGTTTATCCTGGCTGTTAAAACCGCTTAAAATAACCGGTTTCTTAAATAACCGATTTTCTTTTTTTATTCCTGTTATTTCTTGTAATATACGTAGTAATCGAAGAAAGACCGAAAAAATTTTGTTTTCTCTATTTAAAGCCGCATAGAACCAAAATTTTAAATTAAATAGGCAAAATGAAGGGAAACTTCGTTCGTCCACCATTCGCTCCTTTTCTCAAAAAGTGATAACTTGATAAAAATTACAAAAAAATCACCAGTATTCTCTCATTGATTCTGTTTTTTTTGAAACTCTAGTGAAAAATGACGATGTAAGTGAGGAACATGGCACTATTTCAGCATTACGAATAGTCAGTGCTAGAGGGTGAAAACTAAGCCTGAAAAACTCCATTTCTCATGTTAATTTGTCTGTTTTGAACGGCTGTAGGTAGATAAAGGCATATTATTTAGACACATGCAGTAGATCAGCTAATTTATATTTTTATCGTAAATTATGAATGAATTGTCAAGTTCCAAGTTTTCTCCTCATATGATGTCACTAATTTGTTGTGGCTCCTCCAGTTTTTAATCTTTTAAAGCAAATGGAGCATTATGCTTAATGGGCACCGTATTTCGTAAAATACTTTTAGACTAAGGATTGTGCCATTCTGTAATACAACCTTGTGTCAGTCAACGACAGTAAGAACCTTCTATATAGATAAGATGGGTAAGTCTTTGATACAGCTCGTACACTTATAACATTTAATTGGCCACGCCACATGGTAACAACTACATTATTGTATCACCAACGCTGTACTAATTCTTGTGCCACGTGTCTGCTGCTGGTTTCTGTCGGCATTGTTATTAAAGTGGCACTGATATATCGCAATATTTCAAAACAATAGAAATTTTACGAATAAAAGTTACTCACTTTTTTTGAAAAACATTTACTTAAAAACCAAAAATGTTAGCACTCCTGCTACGGCTAATTAATATTCCTATTTTTTTACACGTTTATTAGCAAAATGAGTGCCATTATGTTGCCTGGCATAGGCAGACAAGAGCATATTTTAATCGGAAAGTGTACAGTTCGCGCCTTAACACACACCTGAGATTCATCACTGACGGTGGTATTTTTATCAACTGACGATGGTTTTTTATCAGTTGAGGAGGGCTGAGAGCTTTAGCTGCCACGCCAATTATTACTCTGCGGCATTCTGTAAACTACAACATAGCATTTATATTTGCAACAGAGGATACAACTTTAAAGTTGAGAAACTTGTAGTGTGGGTTTATAATCGACCTGAACAAATTCAGCTCCAGCGGTCCAGTGGACATTTCATTCATTTTCGTTTCAATAGTCTGTTTTTTTTAAAGAAAATATTCACTGTATGAATTGTCAAGCAATCATGTAAAAAAAAATTGTTACAACCGAGGCTCAAGAAACACCGAAAAATACCGATTATTCAGAACTAATATACAAACCAGTATCGGTTTTAACCAGTCGGTGTTTCCCATTCCTAATCTCTAATAGCCTAGAAATAGGTGGGACGTTAAATTCTAATTGCCTTCTTTTCTGTTGTATCAGTTAACATCTACAGATGTCGAAAGGGTCCGACGAGGTTTTAGACAGTGGTCGAAGTATAGCTGGTAGACGCCACAAACGCGGGAATGTCATCAAGCAGTACGTCAGTTCAAAACACAGCAATATCTACAGTTGTAAATCCATATGTTTACTGTTCGTAAATTGCTGGTTTGTTGGGTGGTAAATCATTAGCTTAAGTCAATGAAAAATTGTAAACACTACGAACGTATTTCGTGTATTGAACAAACATCTTGCAGTTCAAGCTAACATGCCTAACTTGTAACCAACCTAAAATTACTAAGAAGGGAAACCGCCATATAATGATAATGGAGTGAGAGAGAAGAAACGGCAGCTAAGAAGAAGACATCGATGAAGAAGCAATGGGTAACTAAATAAGTAGTCGGAATTGCTGATGAAAGAAAAACAGGAAGGCAACGGATAGAAAAGAGTCACTCCTTCGCAACTGGATGGAAAGAAAACACAAGATGGCCTTTAGGAAGAAGCAGTTCTCGACACCAGCATAATGGAAGTAGAGAAACATGTAGATAATATGGAAAATTACAGAGACTCCAAAAGACGCGACAAAAGACAACTTTTTTTAATGAACACACCGCCAGTTGACCATATTGTTGTTTATTTAGTTACGATCCAGGTTTCGGCCTTATATGTTATTTTCAAGTGATAGAGTTTATGGCAGTAACATATACCGCAGGACATCATTTTTAAAATTGGCCATAAATTAAGAAAAATATTCGCTCCCCACAAAAGGCGTAATTAAACAAACAACAATACAGTCAAATGGCGGTGTGTTCATCTAAAAATTACTGTATGATTGTTGCTCAGCCACATCAAAAACTGTTTAAAGAGAGAACCGTCTGAAATACACGTGGAGCTAACGAAATCAACTTAATGTGTGCAACGTAACTGTCATTTTAAAGTCAGCTCTCAACGTGAGACGTTTCTGTTTGCCAAAAGTCACTACCTCTAGGCTTCTACAGTAGAATCAGTGTTATGTAATAAACCTAAGTTCAGTATGCACACATACATTTCATTTTACTTGAAAGAAAAATTTAAGATATAACCTTCAAGACAATCGATTAAAAACATAAACAAATATGTGCAAATGGAAATGTAACCAAGAAATTATAAAACTCCCAAATTAGAAAAAAGAGTATTTTTTAGGATGCAAAGCAATATAAATCTTCATTGCCATAAGAAACTATAGTTATACACAAAAATAGTTTTTTCTGTGATTGTGAAACGTGAAAGCACAACAATATAACGTTAAAAATGGATGTGGTGCAAAAGTTTAAAGACTGAGAAGCGAATCAGCTTCTGTTTGAATAATTACTCTGCAGAGGAGAGAGTGGCCGAGCGGTTCTAGGTGCTACAGTCTGGAACCGCGCGACCGCTACGGTCGCAGGTTCGAATCCTGCTTCCGGCATGGATGTGTGTGTTGTCCTTAGGTTAGCTAGGTTAACGTAGTTCTAAGTTCTAGGGGACTGATGACCTTAGAAGTTAAGCCCCATAGTGCTCAGAGCCATTTGAACCATTTTTGCAGAGAAGACAATAATGGGTGTCAAAGACAATGATTACAGAAATTAGATAAAACTGTAAATGATGGTCAAAATTTCTTTGCTCATTTCCGCCTGTAAGCTAGGCAGAGTTATGGCGGAACGGTGTAAATACCTCGAGCTGGCTGGGAAAAACTGCCTATTTACAGATCGAAAAGACGTAGAGACGTTTTAAGTCCGTTTATTTTGTCTAATGTTCCTCCAGTGACATTATTCCACCTGTGAAGTGCCACGCAGGATTTTATTAGGACAGAAGAATTGAGGCCGACATTAACAACGGAAGACGTTAGGAACAGACTAGGGAGGAGACAGGGGACAGAGATGGCAGACTTGGTCATCTTTGGGAACTATTTCACTGGCGACCGGCCCTTTGTGTGACTCGTTCATTTTTATTCAGTCACCAATCATTTTTATCTAATTATGTAATACTGCATGTGTATATCGAATTTTAATTTATTTTCATATGACCAAACGTTATTTTTATTAAAAAACTGTAATTCAATATGTGTTAATTAACATTTACATTTGTTAATACGTACGGAAAGTGGAAAAGTTGCATTTGGTGATATTCGAAGCAGTGAGTTTACAGTTACAAAACTTATACGTTATGCACTCAGTTGCTGGCGACTGCGTTCACAGTTTGGAATTCTTCTTTATTTAACAGAGCTCGGAAACCTTAAATGTTCAAAGCCGACTGTCAAGATACTGAGAATTGCGTCATACCGCTTCAGAATATTTTGGTCCCTTCGCTAACCTTCAGATCAAGTGTGAAGAAAACAAAAGAGGGTGGACCACACCGTCCCCTTATTAGACAGATACCAGTAAACTCCTGATTCTTTGAATAATCGAATTCCCGTGCATAAAACACAGTATCCTCATATCCTTTATACACCACGAACAGAGCACCGCGAGTGCGCGAGATGATGGGCAGCGCCTCCTGGCGGCAAGTAGACACGCAGCGCACCGGTGGGAGAAGACGGCAGAAACGATAAATCGCAACAGCACTAGTTGGAAGAATCCAATGATCGAAAAGAAGACCGTTGTCGTTTAATGTCGGACAAAATCGGATTCCATATCTTACTTAGAGGAAAACCTTTATCCCTGTTAATAATATTACTTGATAATCTAATTTCAATGGATTCTTTAAGAACACATTCCCAATAGCGAGAAGCAGGAGAGATCAATTGTGTCTTGTCATACATCATCCTGTGTCCTTCGTTGAGGCAATGTTCCGCCACTGCCGACTTCTCAGTCTGGAACAACCGAGTGTGCCGATGATGTTCTACGCACCGGTCCTGAATAGTTCGAATAGTTTGACCAATATACTTCTTTCCACAGTGACACGGAATTTCATAAGCCCCGGGCCTCCTCAAGCCCAAGTAATCTTCAACTGAGCCAAGAAGGGCTCTAGTGTTGGCCACCGGCGTAAAAACAATTTTAATATCATGTTTTCTTAAAATTCTTGAAATTTTGGAAGATGTACTTCCCGCAAAGGGTAAATAAGCAACAGCTCCAAAAGTATCCTCTATTGGCTCGCGTGACGTACCAAACTGAAGAGCACGGCATATTTGTTGCTCCGTATATCCATTCTGTTTAAAAACAGTCTTCAAATGATCAAGTTCTTCTTTCAAATGTTCGTCGTCAGAAATGGCATAAGCTCTTTTGACGAGAGTCAGCAAAACTTCACTGCGTTGGTGTGGTGGATGACAGCTGGTCGCATGAAGATACGGTCAGTATGAGCGGGTTTCCTATACACACTATGTCCAAAAGTCCCATCATCCTTTCTTTGCAGAAAAACATCAAGAATTGGAAGTTTTCCATCACTTTCAATTTCCATAGTAAATTTAATACTTGGATGTAGACGATTGTACAGTTTTCGAGACATTATCGTGTTGGAATTTGAACTTGGTGCAATTTTGTAGTGGAGGTAGGCCAATAATATTAATAAATAATAATAATAAATAATGATAATAAATAATAATAAATGATAATACATGATAATGAATAATAATGAATAATAGTAATGACAAGTACGGTTTCTGCAGCCATTATTGTATTGGAATTTGAATTTGGGGTCAATTTTTTCTATAGGGTTAGGTTAGTGGACATAGCACAATCGACCTATTTTCCTGCCAAAATTCAAATTTCGCGCCAATTTCCTTGGGGTTAGGTTAGTGGAGGAAGCCAAAGTCCGCCATCCTGAATGACGTCACTGCGGTGCTCTCTGGTGGCAGGGGTATGAACTAACACACTGTTGGACTCCAGACCTCGAAGCGAACGCGCGTTCATCGTATAAATAATAATAAAAATAATAATAAATAATGGTAATAAATTATAATAGTTGATAATGAATGATAATAAATAATAATGAATAATAATAAAGTCAAGTGCATGGTACCAGCATAGCACATAAGCTTGGAGGCGAGGTGGTGCGGAGAGGGTGGGGGACATAGCTGACTGTGTCATTGCCTGAGACTGCTCGGGCTGCTGCTTGGGCAAGGTCGGCTGCTGTCGAGAGGTTGCAGGCAGTACCTCCTGTAGGCTGCCACTAGGCAGCACCTGGCGGACCTCTGAGCTGCTTAGGCACGTGCACTGACCCCTACCAGCAGGGTGAGGAACCGAAGGTGCAGGCATGGCAACTGAAGGCGAAGGCTATGTGGTCTGTGACAGGCGGTGTCGGTGACGAATGTATGCGTAGGCCTGATCAGCCATGTGTAGACGGTTATCGAGAGGGTTCACTATGTGAGATTGTAGGTGAAGTTGTAGGTTCAACGAAAGCTTGACGATGCACAAGCTCCACAGTGTGGTGTCTGGTAGAGCTTGGTCATCAATTAATGCACGAAGGCACCTCCAAAGCTGCGAATGTGTGCAGTCATCGAGGTGCTCGTCATGGATGATGTGGTGGATAGCCTCTGCTGGAGGGGGAGAAAGGCATTCAATGAGTAATGTTTCTGCCGTTAAATACTTGGGCGAGGTGGGCGTTGAGAGGAGGAGATCACTGATGCGGTCTGGATGAGCATCGAGGAGGCTCACCAGGCAGATGAACTGTGCATCGTCGTCTGAAATCCTGTGGATATTCCATAAATGATCCACCAATGCGAACCAAGTCTTAGGGTTGTCCTTTTGCAACTCAGGCAGCTAAGGAAAACTGCCAGGTAACACATGTTAATGCAGTACAGGGAGGCGAAGATCTGTGTAGGAAGCCCCCTGACGCCAGGAGTACAGTACCAGTGGACGATGTATCGCTCGAGGTCTCTGTGGGGGGGCAGCCACCGGCAGCACACGATGTGGAGTGAGCCGGTGCAACCGATGGCATGACGTGTCCCAACTGCAGGCCCGGAGGTGAGCGCGGCGCAGGTGTAACGGACTGTGCCTTTGCAACAGCGGGCGGAAGGCAGTCGCAAAGCAGCCAAGGGGGGGCTGATCCGTAAGCTGGTGCAGATGAAACAGCCGGTGCCATTACAAGAGCGGGAGGAAGTAGAGTGTGGTGTGACCACAGGAACTGGCGCGCAGTTGAGGCGACCAGTGTCGCCGAGGGGCGTGCTTGGGGGGGGGGGGGGGGGGAGTGCATGGGGGGGGGGGAGGGGGGGCTAGTGCAATGACATCAGCCATATAAGAATGTGTGTGCATGAACATTCCAATTACAGTTCCCGAATTTTGTCGATACATCAAACCAACGTGAAGGCGACTGTTTAGCTGTGGTGTGAAACACTATGTCCTTAGCAAGGTTATCATTCACGTCACTAAGTGGCGTGCATTGTCCGTGCAGCAGGTTTTCTATGTAGTAGAATTTGATGGTGGCCGTGTTGGGCCAGTAACGGTTAAGTGGCCGCCGGTATGGCTGGGACCAGGTAATGGTTCGCTTCTAACCAAATGTACATCAGGAACACTAATAAAAACGCGAGCACAGTTAATAGGGTGTAAGGCACTGGCACAAAACTACACTGGTAGATCCATTGCTCCGAGGACAATATGGGCCGGCACACCAAGCTCGTTAATGATGAAAATAAGCACAGAATAATTTCCGAACACAAACGATGATGTCGGGGTCACCACTGTGGGTATTACGTGGTGTAGAACCGTAATAACACACTTTTGCAGTGGTATGAACATTTATTTTATCACTGAACAAAGGGAATACAAGGGAAGCTGTCGAACATGGTGCGCAGCGAGACATAGACAAAGTGAACTAAAAGTAAAGTCAAAGAGCTTCACGACAGAGGCACCGCAACTTGACTGTATAGCGCCGAGCGGCCTGGGTCGTTCGGATATTGTTTAGTATTGTCGGGCGCCTTCGGTCACGTCTGCACGTAAACGAGGTTCAGTTCCGCATTCTGACATCAGCAATTGTAAAACAAACAGGTAATACGTAGTTTGTAAATCTAGTGAATGTACTCTAAGTTATAATAAAAATCACATTATAATCTTAAATTTTTAAAACTAATATGAATAAATAAACAAGCTCACCAGTCAGCAAAGTTTGCGTCTGGCTTTTACGGCAGAAAACTCGTTGATCGTATCTTCATAGTTCAGATGGTTATCAGTTAGGAGGTCGGCTTCGATGTGTAGAATGAACAAGGCGTTCAGCCTTTCCTCAGACAACGTAGAATGTAGGTACGATTTCAGTCTTTTAAGAGCCGAAAACGAACGTTCTTATGAATAATTTGCAAGTGCCATACATAGAAATATTCTGAGAGCAATGTCAACATTCGGAAACACTGACTGTAACCTCTCTTTTCGTAAAAATTTACTTATTTCCACTCGTGTATCACAAATCTTAGAAGGTTTCAAAAGTAACGAGAAATATACCCATTAGCCGGCCGTTGTGGCCGAGCGGTTCTAGGCGCTTCAGTCTGGAACCGCGCGACCGCTACGGTTGCAGGTTCGCATCCTGCCTCGGGCATGGGTGTGTACGATGTCCTTAGGTTAGTTAGGTTTAAGTAGTTCTAAGTTCCAGGGGTCTGATGACCTCAGATGTTAAGTCCCATAGTGCTCAGAGCCATTTGAACCATTTGAAATGTACCCATTCACTAAGGAAGGAAGGCTCTAAATATGTCTCATATGACGCTTGGAGTTTTGCTGCACGTTCAGCAATATCGTCAAGTGAACTGTTCTTAAGGTTACTGAAAACTGTGAAGGAGTCCAACAGTGTTATATAGCTTTCCTTCTTCCTCACTAATTCAGCGTACAAGTTGTCGAGTACTGGGAGAAAGGTTTTTCTACTCTAAATTTTTCCCTTTCAGTCAGAAAAACTTTTTCAGAGTCCGCTTCTTCGTCATTATGATGTTTGTGTTTTCGTGATAGTCTGTATCAGTCACAATTATTATGATTATTTTCTAACAGTCGATCATGCCACAAACAGATGCAATAAATCTTACAAGTGATTCATATAATGCATGCACTATTTTAGTATCAATAATTACACTTCGCAATTTCAGATTTACTCTATTAAATCTCTAGAGTATGTCCTTCCAAACAGTCATCATGAATACTGTTTCTAGTCTGCCGAGTTGACCCAATAAAGCTGAAGCCTCATTTCGCACAAGTGGTTTTTCAAACGTATTATTGGCAATATGTGTGATTGCATTGATAATGCCCTCCGAGGTTCATATAGACTTACACACGCTTCCTCTCTTGCTCACCAACGTGTTTTTGACAAACTTTTTACCGTTTTGCTTCATGGTTTCATGAAAGAAAGAAGTTTATCGCAGCTCTGTGTAGAAGTAGAGAAAAAAATGTAAATGTTTTGCACTACAGTGAAAAATGAACATGCTTTCTCGACAACAGCTTGCAGTACTAGCGCTGACTAAATTCAAATAATGTGCTGCACAAGGCACATCATGCGCTTTCGGATTTCGTTGTTTAATGCGTGCCTGCAAACCAGTGTAGGTTCCTGACATATTGCTTGCGTTGTCATATGACTGGCCTCTACGGTCACTAATACCAATGGAATTTGTAGACAGGACTTCTAGTACGGATGCAGCTAAGTTTTCGGACTTGTGTCCCGGGTTTGGTAAAAACAGAAGGAAACGTTCAACAGATTCACCGTTCTCGTTCACATATCTTAATATGAAAGATAAATGAGCAATATGTTACATGTCCGCAGTAGACTCTGCTTACTTTTTTCTTTAAAGGGGCAGGGGCCTTATCGACCATACGCCTGCTCTATGAGCCTCTTCCACTTCTGCCTGTCCAATGCGCTGTTTGTCCAGCTGCTGTTGCTGTTCATCCTAGTTGTGTCCTCCCGAATGTTATCCCGCCATCTGATTCTGGGTCCTCCTCTTCCTCTCGTTGCATCATTGTTCTGCTTAATGCCATTCTAGGCACTCTATTCTCTGTTATTCTTGCTATATGGCCTGCCCTATTCAACCTTCTCCTCTTGAGCACTTCGACGATGTTACGGTGTTTGTACAGCCCTCTTAATTCTTCATATCTTCTTATTCTCCATTCCATGTTATTTTCGTCGTATACAGGTCCAAAAATTTTCCTTAGAACTTTTCTTTAGAATGTTAACAGTTTTTCGTCATCTTTCTTTCTAAATATTAATGTTTCACATAAATATAACATCACAGGTATAATAGTCGATTGATATAAGCGGATTTTGAAGTTACTGCTAAGTGATCCTTTTCTTACACTACTGGCCATTAAAACTGCTACACCAAGAAGAAATGCAGATGATAAACGGGTATTCATTGGACAAATATATAAGAACGGACATGTGATTACATTTTCACGCAATCTGGGTGCATGGATCCCAAGAAATCAGTACCCAGAACAACCACCTCTGGCCGTCATAACGCCCTTGATACGCCTCGGCATTGTGTCAAACAGAGCTTGGATGACGTGTACAGGTACAGCTGCCCATGCACCTTCAACACGATACCACAGTTCATCAAGAGTAGTGGCTGGCGTATTGTGATTGCCCATGCAGCTTCAACACGATACCACAGTTCATCAAGAGTAGTGACTGGCGTATTGTGACGAGCCAGTTGCTCGGCCACCATTAACCAGACGTTTTCAATTGGTGAGAGATCTGGAGAATGTGCTGGCGAGGGCGCAGCCGAACATTTTCTGTATCCAGAAAGGTCCGTGCAGGACCTGCAACGTGCGGTCGTGCATTAACATGCTGAAATGTAGAATTTCGCAGTGATCGAATGAAGGGTAGAGCCACGGTCGTAACACATCTGAAATGTAACGTCCACTGTTCAAAGTGCTGTCAATGCGAACAAGAGGTGACTGAGACGTGTAACCAATGGCACCCCATACCATCACGCCGGGTGATACGCCAGTATGGTGACGACGAATACACGCTTCCAATGTGCGTTCACCATGATGTCACCAAACACGGATGCGACCATCATGATGCTGTAAACAGAACCTGGATTTATCCGAAAAAATGACTTTTTGCCATTCGTGCACCTGGTTCGTCGTTGAGTACACCACCACAGGCGCTCCTGTCTGTGATGCAGCGTCGAGAGTAACAGCAGCCTTGGGCTCCGAGCTGACAGTCCATGCTGTTGCAAACGTCGTCGAACTGTTCGTCCAGATGGTTGTTGTCTTGCAAACGTCCCCATCTGTTGACTCAGGGATCGAGACGTGGCCGAACGATTCGTTACAGACATGCGGATAAGATGCCTGTCATCTCGACTGCTAGTCAAACGAGGCCGTTGGGACTCAGCCCGGCGTTCCGTATTACCCTCCTGAACCCACCGATTCCATATTCTGCTAACAGTCATTGGATGTCGACCAACGCGAGGAGCAATGTCACGATATGATAAACCGCAATCGCGATAGGCTACAATCCGACCTTTATCAAAGTCGGAAACGTGATGGTACACATTTCTCCTCCTTACACGAGGCATCACAACAACGTTTCACCAGGCAACGCCGGTCAACTGCTGTTTGTGTATGAGAAATCGGTTGGAAACTTTCCTCAAGTCAGCACGTTGTAGGTGTCGCCACCGGCGCCAACCTTGTGTGAATACTCTGAAAAACTAATCATTTGCATATCACAACATCTTCTTCCTATCGGTTAAATTTCGCGTCTGTAGCACGTCATCTTCATGGTGTAGCAATTTTAATGGCCAGTAGTGTAGAATTTTGATGAAACTAAAAAGTGTCTTGTTTGCTGTTGCTAAGCGGGCATCCGTTTCCATATCTGTTCCGTTGTTATTACTAAAAAGACTTCCTAGGTACTTGTAGTGGTCAACAGTCTTGAAATTGAATTCATCTACAGTCAAAGGTGCATCTTTTCAGGTTTTCTTGCCTATGGGCAGTATGGGCAGTTATTCTCTCTTTTCCTTCATTAACATGCACTCCTGTTTTCTCAGGAATTCTGTAGTAATTTTGAATCATTCTGATTAATTCTGTTTTGGAACTACTTATTAGTGCTACATCATCTGCATAGGCAAGTCTTGTATGTTCACATTCTGTAGCTGGATCCCTTGTGGACTGGTTTTAGAAAATTCTCTATCAATTTTTTCTGGGACAAGGTTAAATAAAGTAGGTGAAATGGCATCTCCTTGTCCCAGTCCAGTGTACACCTTAAAATCTTCAGTTTGTCTTACCCGTGTCTTTATGCGACATAAAGTTTCGTCTATACACATTTTAACTAATCTGATTAACTTTGATGGCATTTTAAATTCATTATATTTAAGAGTGTCTGTCGGTGTATGCTATCATAGGCCTTTTAAAATCTACGAAGTAGTTATAACAAACAAGTCGATCATTCTTCTTAAATATCGGGCACACAGTTGCAGTTTTCCAATCTGCAGGAATGTTTTCTGTCTTCCATTTTGTTTCTATTAACGACTGTATTTATAATAGGCAACGGCCTTGCCGCTGTGGATACACCCGTTTCCGGGAGATCACCGAAATTAAGCGCTGTCGGGCGTGGTCGGCACTTGGATGGGTGAACATCCAGCCGCCATGCGCTGTTGCCATTTTTCGGGGTGCACTCAGCCTCGTGATGCCAATTGAGGAGCTACTCGACCGAATAGTAGCGGCTCCGGTCAAAGAAAACCATCATAACGACCGGGAGAGCGGTGTGCTGACCACACACCCCTCCTATGCACATCCTCAACTGAGGATGATACGGCGGTCGGATGGTCCCGATGGGCCACTTGTGGCCTGAGGACGGAGTGCTGTATTTACAATTCCAATTGTGGGCCTCCATTCTTTAATAACTGGTCTTCGCCACAAGCCTTGTTATTCTTTAATTTCTTTATTGCTTGTTGTATTTCATTTACTGATGGGTAGTAACTGTATTAGCTGTATCAGTTGTATCAGTTGTATCAGGTTCTCACGATTTAAAGTAAGAGTGTGGGTCATTGCAGTTGAGAAGTTCTGAAAAGTATGTCTCCCATCTTTTTTGTATGTAACTTTTGTTGGTCCGTTATAAACTGTTCCCTTTTATTGAATTTAGCAAAGGATTTTTTTTTATTTTGATACATCTGCCTTGTCCTGTGACGTTGGAAATCATCCTCTGCTTCTCTGATCATATTGTTATAGTATTCCCTTTTCTCTTGTCTTAGGGTTCTTTGCGTTTCTTGGCGGAGTTTATAGTATCTTTCCTTCAATGTCATATCGTCCCTTTCTTTAATCCATGCATTCCTCGCGTTTCTTCTTTCCTGCACTTTTCCTTGACACTTTGTGTTAAACCAAATTTTATTAGGTCGTTTTCTTTTACCTATGATTTTGAAAGCTGCTTCTTGAATACAGCCCTTCTGGTGTCTCCATCTGTTTTCGACATCCTGTGGTTCTGTATTGGTCAGTCTCGGTTTTGTTAGATTGCTCTCAATTTCTTATGTAAAATCTACTATTATAGAGAAATAATTGGCCTGTTTTATTTCACTTATGATAATTCCTTTCATTCGTTCAGAAAGAAGCCCTATTATTTCATCATAGTTTTTTGAAGAAAGCTAACTTGTACGTCCCTGCCCTGGATTTCCATATCGTTCAATGTGCTCTGCGAGAAAAGGATAAAACTCGGCTATGAGTTCAAGAGATATCATAAACTGACCATTATGTAACGAATGGAATCTTTCAACGTGTCCATGTAGGGGAAGTCCATGACTTGTTAGCTTCTTCACTACCTCAAACAACCTTTTCAACACACTGCGCCAACACATTTTTTTTCTGTCTCAACATATGACTCGAAATGGTTATTTATTCTTTCAAGTTACTTTTTTCTTGTTAAGAGTGATAACTCAGGATTTTTGTGTTCAAGTGAATTCTCATGATGAGATAAAATATTAGAAATGTTTTTCCAATCTGGAATACCATTAGTAGCAATAGCGGCCTCACCTTTGAACAATTTACATGGTGCACAAAAAACAACGCCGGTGCTACAGGAGTAGACTAGAAAATCACGCAAAGTTGATTCACCATTTAAAAGTTTACGTTAAAGTACATTTTTGTTCAAATATCTGGTTTTATCGCCTCGCCTATTGATCTTGTTGAATTAGAAAAATCACCGTCACAATTTTGATTAATGCCACGTTGTAAAAGTATACTCTAAAATACATTTTTGTTCAAATATCTGGTTTTATCGCCTATTGATGTTCTTGAATTAGAAAAATCACCGTTACAATTTTGATTAATGCCACGTTGCAAGAGAATGTCGATTGTTGATTCATTGACACACCATTCTGCAGGATCATCACTAACGAGGTTATTTCTTTAGGTAATGTCTGACTAGACACTTAGATTTTCGTGAAACTCGAAACCAGGAACAATTTACTTTTCTTCATTTTTAAATTTTGTTTCTTATGTATTTACTTCTTTTACAATAGCTGCCATGCCAGAAACATCATCCGTACTACTTGAACTTGAAGTCGAACCAGCAAAATTTTTGGGGAAACTTATCTACTCTGCCAAGAGTTTTTAGAACATTGGCTTCTCGTTCTCGCCTTTCCTTCGATAATTTCCGAAATGCCGCCCCACTTAAGTTCGAACGTTTGCTTTTTTCACTGTTATTCTTGTTAAGGCACCTACAAAGATGTCGCCGGCCGGAATGGCCGTGCGGTTCTAGGCGCTTCAGTCTGGAACCGCGTGACCGCTACGGTCGCAGGTTCGAATCCTGCCTTGGGCATGGATGTGTGTGATGTCCTTAGGTTAGTTAGGCTTAAGTAGTTCTAAGTTCTAGGGGACTGATGACCACAGATGTTAAGTCCCATAGTGCTCAGAGCCATTTGAACCATTTACAAAGTTGTCGACCAACAGTCAAAACAAAAGAAAAAAATTGTGAAAGGAAAGAAAGAAGAATTGTGTCCAGTTCTAATCGTACTACACCGCACATGTGCACAAAGCTTTTTACTTTAAACACGACACACGAGGACAAAGATTTTTCCTTTAAACACGGAGCAATGAACTGACCAACTCGGATTACTCGACGTAATTGTGCCATGAAAAAACGAAAATGAAGAATAATTTAATTTCATTGTCGCCTGTTTCTCTGTTGTCAGTGAACGGTAGAAGCACACCTGCACGCTGGAATTCGTCTCGTAAAGAAAACGGGACAGTCGCTTTGTTGGCTTCTGTTTCCCACGTCGCCAGAATTTTAGCTGGAGCGCAAATATGTTCTGAATAATCTTGACACTGTCTTTGTAATTTAAAAATCAAATAATTTTTGCAATTTCTTGCAGTGAGGTGTGCTGGATCGACTCTTATCCCACTTATTCTTATAGCATTTTAGCGGTTTCTGTGTGCACAGAAGACAGACTGCAAGGTTTAAGTAGTCTTATTGGCAGTTGATGTGGTGTGTTGTCATTTGCGTGAACACTGCTGTTACGCCTACACGCAAATGCACCTTTTGTTCCAACATAAAATGAAAATAACTTTTTCTCGAAGAAAAAAAGCTTAGTTAAGAAGTTTAACATAAAACTTGTAATGCCACGTACTATTCGATTGCACATAGTGGGAACTTCGTTATGGTGCAGGCTGCAGCACAATAAATGAGGCAAAAGAAAGTTGGTTTCTTCTTCTTCTTTCGCCAAAAAAGTAACTAAGTAATAAATTAAAATTTTTAAACTGTTTTGAATGTATTTCACACATTATTAGATATTCTGTATATGTTCTTTTCGTATAAACATGTGTTTAAAAATGTAAAACATTTTCAGTATCAACATGTTTTGTTAAGTGGGTCTCATTGAATCAAAGCTCAGATAGTGAAGACCACAGAGCTTTCACATTAATGACAGTAATGAAGGGCTGACTTGATACTTCCCCGTAATTTCTACAAGAAATTTAAGTAGAGTCGGGTTTTACATACTGAGGCCCACACATGTTACAGTATTTAAGAAACTGCTGATTAGTTTATCACAGCTTTTTAGCGGTCCCTGTATTTTCACTGGGAAAATATGGTAGAGTTAAGCAGAAGCCGACAACATTCTCGGAATAATAGCGTTTCAAACATTGTATTGTAGATTGCCCTCCTGACAGCTTACTTCAAAATATTTTGAACAATCATGAAGATGATACCAGACAGAAACCCAATGTTAAATTTCCATTCAGTCACCAAGTAAACTATGTACATTTCTAAGCTTGTATTGTCGAATTTCGCCCTTAAGGCTTATTTAAACTAGCAGGTTGTTTAACAATATTAAAACATTTTTGTCGTTTGTAAGCGCAGTTGTTTTAAAACGTAAATAGTTAAAATGAGAACAGAGCAAAAAATGCCACCCTTGTTAAGGTGCCGCCCTTAGGCCTGTGCCTAGTGGGCCTATGTGTAAATCCGCCCCTGTTCGAGAATCGTTAGAGGCACCAAATGTTGTTAAAGCCTTGGCTGCATCCTCTAAAAACGCTGAGAAAAGTGTGGCAGCAACTGAAAAAATGATCCACACAGTAACGGAGGAAAACATTGCTACAAGAAAGTTTCCCGTATTAAAAGAACTGTGTACAGACTTGTCATGGCTTTCTTTGACCAAATTAACTTTCAGTGGCAAGGCACATTATGGAAATTATGACACACTCAGGCGACAAAAACCATGGAATAACAATACACACACATTCAGGTGGCGGAAGTATCACGTACGCAAGGAATAAAAGGGCAGAGCACTGGCGAAGCTGTCATTTGTACACAGGCGAGTCATGTGAAAGGGTTTCCAAAGTGGTTACGGCCGCAAGACATGAATTAACAGACTTTGGACACGGAATGTGTAACACCATAGCTCTAATGCTCTACTGATTTATTTACACTTTTGTTTTATTCAATATTATATCGCTGAGTTTCTGTAAATGTTGTTGGGCTGAATCGATATCATAAGAGTGTTTACTTCTTTTTTTGAAAAAAACTTTGATATCCTGATAAAATACTGTGTAATGTATTGCCTTTATTAGTTAAATTCTTTGCCTCACTTGGAGGGAGACAAAACTTATCATATATAACTGGAATTTGTTCAAATAATTTTATTTTGGACTGTCAATATGTGCAAATGATATGTTTTGTTCAAAATGTCTTGTTACTCTGTATTTGCTGATCCTCACTTAGGGTTATTAGTTATTTATATGTAAGGTGTTGTGGTTCCCCTCGGGAACGGAATCACTCAGCGCGCGCAAAATGTGGTTGGCATGAAGGAAGAGGTGGGACAACGAGTTAGTCTGGGACGAGCTACCTACCCGCCAACAGCTCATGTAAAAGTTGTGTTTTGTGCTGGTACCGAGAGAGGCTTATTGTGCCGTTTTCCAATGTGCCAAAGCCTCGGGTGGATGGATAAATAGCTGGAACTGTTGGAGTTGGTATCTATCATCGCCACCAAGAAATTACAGCGTCCAACATTTCCGCCTGCAAATTCACCTACCAACATGCACTCGCCACCACGTTGCGCAATCATTGTAACGGAACCAAGGAATTATAGAAGTGTAGAGTGAAGGATCAGCTCATGTGGATGATTTATTTGTTTTCAATAATAAAGTAAACAAAAAGACTACCTATGAAAACTTACCTTGATTTATCCTCAGTCACATATCGAATTAGGGTCCTCCCCATGCTAAAGTGCTTACCGAGTGTCCTTATTGAAAGAATATTAAATGCCAGTGTTTTACTAATTAATGCGTCTTGAAAGTAGTAAAAAGAAAATTAAAGTTAATGTGGGAAAAGAGTGTGATAAAGTAAATGTTTGCTGAAAGTAATTTTGCAATTAAAACTGCTTATTAAAAGTTTGTGGGATTGCTAAAAAACTAAAGTGAAAAATAGAATTTAAAGTAATAAAGTAGTACAAACGGGTATTGTCAGCTCCAAAATTAGAAGTTCTTTGTGTCTCACTGCAGTAAAGGTTGAGAACTATAACTGTGGGAAGTTATATACTCATGCTTGCTAAATACTTGTTCCTCTTGTGTATTGAAAGTGCATATTAATAATGTAATAGGATCCACAGTTTGTTGTGCTCGTGCTAGATAACAATTAACAGAGAGACCAGTACCTATGAAAACAGCAACTTCTTTTATTCGAAGGTCAGTAAGAAAGTGTCTGCTGGTGAACTTCATTTAACTTTAATGCTAAGTAGAAAAGTATTTAGTAGAGAGAGACTTAATATATACACAATACGTAATTTTACAGTGAATCATATTCACATTTCATGTCAGATAGGGAAGTATTTGAAAAGTGAGACTAAATTTACGCTTAATTGTATAATCCTAAAGTGCACTTTATTGAAACCGTTCAGTTTGACCAAGCCTTGAAGGCAAAAGTTTATGTCATTATCTATTGTACTTAAGCAGATAGCTTTGGTCTTCTCTGACTGTCAGTTCTGTCTTTAACGTTAACACAGGTTTGTGTCGGAGTTCGTTGCACTCTCGTGTGGCAAAGTATAAATTGGATCTTTCCATTAAAGTTACTCATATTTAGTTTCTTGATCAAAAATGTTACTTATTCTTATGCCTAATTAGGCTGGCGAACGTTTTCTTTGTCATTTGGACAGTGTGGATAGGCAAAATATTGTTTGTTACTGTTTAAGTATTTACGTAATTCTGACTTTCACTTTCGATAAGCCACCTCCGTTAGATACATCACAGTCAAAACAACAAAATTCCTTTCAGAGGGTAACACTGCTCTGCTTCTTTATACTGCAATTGCTTTAATAAAAATAATTTCATTATACGAGCTGCCTCCAGCTTTGAGGTTATAGTAGAACAGTAGTGGGCGGTACTATTATAAATCGTACATCACGGTCAAAACAACAAAATTCTTTTCAGAGGGTAACACTGCTCTGCTTCTTTATACTGCAATTGCTTTAATAAAAATAATTTCGCTTTAATAAAAATAATTTCATTATACGAGCTGCCTCCAGCTTTGAGGTTATAGTAGAACAGTAGTGGGCGGTACTATTATAAATGGTTGTTGGAACTGGACGTATGGGACATTCCATTTAGGAAATCGTTAGGGACTTCTATGTTCCGAGATCCACATCGGCAAAAACGTTCCGAGAATACCAAATTTCGGGCATTACCTCTCACCACGGTCATCGTAGTGGCCGACGGTCTTCGCTTGACGACTGAGAGCAGCGGCGTTTGCGTAGAGTTGTGAGTGCTAACGGATATCCACCACTGCAAGAAATAACCGCAGGAATCATTATGGGATGTAGGACTAACGTATCCATTACTACAGTGCGTCGAAATTTTGCGTTAAGGGACTGTGGCAGCAGATGACCGATGGGAGTGCCTTTGGTAACACAACATTATCATCTTCAGCGCTTCTCCTGGGCTGTGACCACATCTAATGGACACTAAATGACTGGAAAGTCGTAGCCTGGTGATGAGTCGCGATTTCAGTTGGTAATAGCTGATGGTAGGGTTCGAGTGTGGCGTAGACCCCACGAAGCCATGGATTCAAGTAGTCAACAAGACACTGTGCAAGCTGGTGGTGGCTCCATAATGAGGTGGAACGTGTTTACATGGAGTGGACTGGGTCCTCCGGTCCAGCTGAACCGATCATTGACTGGAAATGGCTATGTTCGGCAGCTTGGAGACCTTTTGCAGCAATTCATGGACTTCAGGTTCCAAAACAACAATGGATTTTTATGGACGACAATGTGCCATGTCTCCATGCCATAGTTGTTCGCTACTGGCTTGAGGAACATTATGGACAGTTAGTCAATGAGTTGGCCAACCAGATCGTCCGACATGCATCCCATGGAACATTTGGGGATGTAATGTAGACGTCAATTCGTTCAAAAAATCACGCATCGGCAACACTTTCGCAATTATGGACGGCTATGGAGGCAGCAAGGGTCATTACTTCTGCAAGGGACTTCCAACGACTTATTGAGTCTTTGCCACGTCGAGTTGTTGCAGTAGGTTGATCGACACGATATAAGGAGATATTCCATGATTTTTCTCATCTCAGTGTAATATTTATGACATGGGGGATGTAATTTCTGAAATAATTACTGATGATATTATCGAAAATAAAGTCAGCAATGTGGTATTCAATTATGATGGACGAGTCTACTGCCATTACTCAAATAGAAGCTCTAATCATATTAGTAAAAGTAGTGCAAAACAAGAAAATGTACATGCAGTAATTAAAGCTATGTCCTCTAACAGGATGTACTGCGAGAGTTATATGGGGTGCAGCATTTTAATCCAAATGGGGAATAAATCGGGATGGACATGAGATACAGCAAAATGTTGTAGATAAAAGTTGTAGGGGACAAAGGGGGTCACGGACTGCTACTAATGACCGTGACCTTGAACGTGATTTTCGAGGTAGGGATTAACTCAGAATAGAGGAGGAATACAACAAAATGTTGGATGCAGATTGGAAGTAGCATAAGGGATCACATTTCATTACCGATAACCACGATTTTAAAGGTAATTATCGAAGGTTATTCGGAGGTTGAAGTTTGTTTCATGGAAACACCTATTTGTGACATCGGATTTGGAAAGAGTAAATAGAGATTTGAACTTTAACTTTTAATTAACGTATTTATTGGCACAAATAAATACATCACCGGGTATAAATGTTATTGTGGCATTAGCAAGACGGAAGAAACATAAAACGCGGACAATTGGTTTAAAACCGTTGAATGAGTCCACTTGCCTCTCATTCCTCCCATTTGTATCTAACACTGCATTTCGCTGTATCCCACCCCTATTCTAAGTTAATCCATACTAGAACTAAAAACATATTTGCATATTTGACCTTCATCGCCTAGCCATGAACCTGAATAATGTTAATTTTATGCGTAAAATTTCCCTCTCTTTTCAAATCTTGTATCAAATATTTGAGTTCCCATTAACAGAAATCACTTTAACTTCCAAATCGCCATGAAAATCACGTTCATTAGCAGCAGGACGTGACCCTCTTTGCTACCTGAAAATTTTACCGGCAACATTTTGCTGTATCTCATCTCGAGCCAGAGTTATTTCACATTATGGTTTAAAATGGCCCATACCGTGTATTCATATATGGTAGGAATTTTGGATAGGCATGGCAGTGATAAGATCAAATGCTCCTCAATTGCTAGTAATGGCGCATCTGTTACGAGAGGAGTAAGAAATGGGATGGCAACTCTTTTTCAAAACTATTACCCCATATATAATCTATGCATTAGCATTGCCAAATAAATGGACCTAAGTGATAATTTTCTATGACAGAAGTGAAAATAAGGGATAAACGCAAAAAATAAGGAACCTAAAGTGGCATACTCGTACAGAACAACCAATGGTTAATAATCGTACTGTATTATTATTCTCTCAAAAAAATTGTATCACTACATTAACAACAAAAATTACATACATTCCTGAAAATAAAAGAAATAAAAAAATCCATCTGAGCAGTAGGTTCAACACCTGACAGATCACTTACAGTGATTTAAATAAAACCTTATCTTTTAATTAATATGGCTTTCTGGAATTTGGCAACAGATCGTGCCTCTTTCTGTAAAAACATACCACTTTTCACAAAATAGAGAAATTCCCTAAACTGTATTCGAAATGTACACTAACCTGAAATTTTGGTTTTATTAGATCTACACTACTTTTGTTTCGTTAGTCAATCCATTTATTACTCATTAACGGAAAAATTCTTTCTGTACATGCATTTTATCCAGGCATACTGAAAACAAATCCAACTTCCGTTAAATGATTAGGCAAAATGACATTTCCATTTTTTGAAGAAGCGAAAAAATAAACCCATTGTTTACAAGCATTTCCTCCCTGCGAGATGGTATTTCAAAAACATCACAGACATTGGTAAATTCCTCCTACAAAGCATCTGCATCAGCTCTGATCCACATAAATTCCAGAAGTTTCTGGATGTACTTAAATTTAAGCTCAGATACTAAAGTAAATGGTATCCAAGCTTATATTGAAAATTTTCATCAAATCTAAAATACTGGCTTAGATATTCAAGCAAATTGGAATAGAAATCTATAAAGTCTGTCTCAGTGACTACCTTAGAACTAGTCAGTTCATTTAACATTTTGTTTGTAACACTACCAAAAAGGTTTGTTAGCTATTCTTTGATTTTACTAATTACAGTTTTCGCTATTTCAAAAGATTACGTCATAATTATGTCAGCACACTGTAGTTTATTCGAATATTCCATTGCTATATTACGAATATGAGAAAGAAACAGTAAATCCAACGGAATGTCAAATCAAACGCCTTTCAGGTAATTTACAAACTGTTTTTTTACTTCGCTACCACATTCGGCGCTTTACTACGCCCTCTTTAGTCCCCTGACCAACGTGTTGGAAGAATCCAACCTAGGTTCCGGTCAAAGTAGGGGCCAGTATTCAAAGGCTGGTATGTGTGGATTTCTGCTTGATACAGAGATCACTTCAACCATCATCTGCCGACCTGATTGCTGATCTCTGTATCAGGAAGAAATCTACAGATGCCGTCTTTTGACCGGAACCGAGGCTGGAATCCTACACGTTAGTCAAGGGGCCTGAAGATGGCGTAGTAAATCGCCGAAACTGGTAGCCAAATCAAGTAAAAGTTTGGAAATTAGACGGCTGAATGGTGTTTGATTTGACATTCTGTACTGCACAGCCTAGTCCCGCAATCATCTCTGAAGAGATGGACAGCCAGAGAGTAAATGTAACTGCAATATTAATTCCTTTTCTGGGTCACCAAAGTCATTGAAATATGTTTCCAATACTTTAGGACAGTCATTACTGCTTTTAAAATAACTTCTTTTGGGTTCTCAATTTTTAATTATCCTTTCAACAGCAGGAGTTAGTGTTAACTACTTGGTAGGAACGGGCCTGAGAACTTCACTCCATTCCATTTCTACATAATCCAAAAATGATTTAACAGAATCCATTCTCTTTGTAGAAATGCAAAAATGGTCATTCAGTCGTAAAATCACATTTTCCGTACCAAAGATGAAAATATTACATGCCCGTTTTACAGCATCATGTAAAAAATAATTCGAACAATGAACGTTTAAAATATATCTGTTATCATCGTTTAGCAGAGCTAAATTGCGCTTTCTAAAGTTTACATTTGAATTATCCACACCTTACGCACTACAATTGGAAACATTTAAACCGTGATACACATGGGAAGTTATCAGTAAGTTGTGAATGTCTATGGCCGTTTTATCACTTTGTTCTACAAAGTCCAAAATTTTATGTTGTATTCCACCATCTGGATCCATATACCGTAAGACTACTGGGAACATTTTCCTGTTTATACGATTACGTAAGTACAAATAAAGAAAAGTAAGCTAGACTTAGGTGGAGGTTCCAAAAAGTTCAGTAAAATCGGACACACTTTTGAGGCCAAAAACATTTTTCACCAGACTTTCAGCTTTTATACGAGCACACTGCACGTTTTTTGAAATGCTCGAATCACTCAACGCTTCCGGTCGATGCGTTACAGTCGATGCTATTGTAATTGAGGTTATGTTTTATATTGTGATACTCAAATGCCAGTTCTCCCGCAGTTGCACTGCATAATTCGTTTTGTGATGTGCCGCTGAAGGAGTTATATACCTTGTCTGCCTGCTTTATGTCCCTTTTTCTCTCTTTGTGACCTACAAAGACATAAAAATCGGCCATTGCTGCGTTTACTAGATTACGAAATCAATAACATAACATAAATAATGACTGGAAGCTTGTAATTCGTACTGGAATTTTTTCGAATGTCTGTCGAATGTTGAAGACAGTCTGTGTTGCAACCATGTGCAATATTGAAATCCTTCTATCAGAAAGAACAATGTGCTTTATGATGATTATTCATTATATGTGCAATCCACGAGTACGCTTCCTCGCAATTAGGGCGATGCACACATAACTTTTTCATTTTCTTCCTTGGTGAATTTTCTTCTCCATTGTACTCATAAGCATCAGTCATTTTTAACTCCTTACAAAATATTTCTAAGCCTAACTGGTCACGTTGTCCTCTCAGAACACAACTGAGCAATTGTGAAAGAGGAGCACCTCGTCACACTTAGAGGTGTATCGGGCCGAACGGAAGTCATATTGGCTATAGGAGGGGGGAGGAAAACAAGGGAAAGCCAGTGACAGAGTGCACACAAAGCAATCATCGTCTAACTTAAAAGAATGTATAGCGAGAATTCTGAAAGTACGGGATGTATCTTTACTCCAAATTAAATGAAAATACGAGATTTCCCGGGACATGCTGGGTAGTTAGCAACGGTACTATGCATTGCGTGGCCCGTAGGTTAGCTCTTGCAAGTCAGTTAAGAAGCTGAATACTGTTCGAGGTTTGTAAAGTTTCGAGATATTCTTTACAGACTTTATAGATACTTTGGACAGTCACCACAGAATTCTAAAGCATTAAGAGACATGCAAGAAATACTTAAAGAGCCAAGGAAAAAAATTGTTAGAACTTTGGCCTTTTGCTGGCTCTCGTTGGGAGAGGAGGTAAATTCACAATATGAAAGTTGGAATTATTTGGTACCTGTGCTGGAAAAAGAGGAAACCTGTAGCTGCTGGCTTACTAAAAAATGCAAAATATCTAAAACTTTTGTCAGCATTGTCTCTTATGAAAGATGTCATGTTTCTTGTTAAACGGTGTATGACTTTTTAAAAAGTCAAATTTAGACCGCCAAGCGCATGGAAATTCGCTTAAACTCATGCAACCAAGACCTCGAGGTCCTTAAACTGGAAGCTGTTCCAAATCAGATTTTTTTCGATAAAATATCTCCAGAATTTCAAGATGTTGAGTACGACTTTCATGGAAACATAATACATGATTCATTACAGCATATAAATGTTATTAAGTACACGATTTTCAAATTCAGAGGTAACTTGCTTATAAATTTGAATCAGAGACTAGAGGACTTTGATAAGAGAGGAGCATTTAGTAAATTATATCCCATAGAATTGATGACGAGCAAAAAACAAATCAGAGAGGTACATGAACTAATTAATTGTGCCAGATCTATAAATTTAAATGATCTGTTACTGGAATGGGAATTGTTTAAGAAGGCGCTGAACAGTAGATGCAACAGGTGGGTATCTGTTTAGAGGCCAGACAAACATGCGGTTTCTCAAGAGGAGCAGCAGCCTCTTCAATAGTTGCAGGGGCAACAGTCTAGATGATTGAGTGATCTGGCTTTGTAACATCAGTCAAAACGGCCTTGCTGTGCTGGTACTGCGAACGGCAGAAAACAAGGGAAAACTACATCCGTAATTTTTCCCAAGGACATGTAGCTCTGCCATATGGTTAAAAGATGGTGTCATCCTCTTGGTTAAAATATTTAGAAGGCAAAATAGTCCCCTATTCGGATATCCGGGCAGGGACTAATTAGGACAAAATAATCATCAGGAGAAACAAAACTAGCGTACCAATGATTGGGGCGAGAAAAGTTAAATTCTGTAGTTGCGTAGGTAGGTTACATAACTGAAAAAGGAAAATGGGTATTTGAAGTTAGATATAGTTAATTCGAATTTTTGAAGTTCAGTGCAGGAGGAACAGCGCTTCTGGTAAGGCGAACATAGGGTGTAAATAAAATATCAAGTAGGGAAGATGCAGGAGTATGTCAAATGACGAATAAGAAAGTAGGAATGCGGGTAAGCTGCTACAGACAGCACAGTGGACGCATTATTGTAGCCAAGGTAGACACAAAGCCAACACCTGCCACAGTAGGAAAAGTTTATATGTGAACTAGCTTCGCAGATGACGAAGAGTGTGAAGAAGTGCATGATGAGATAAAAGAAATTATTCAGATAGTTAAGGGAGACGGAAATTTAGTTGCGATGGGGGACTAGAATTCGATGGTAGCAAAATTAAGGGAAGGAAAAACTGTATGTGAATATGGACTGAGGAAAGAAATGAACATGGAAGCCCCCTAATAGAATTTTGTACAGAGCAGAATTTAATCATAGCTAATTCTGGGATTAAGAGTCATGAAGGAAGGCTGTATGCATGGATAGGACTTGAAGACAACGGAAGATTTCCGGTTGATTGTAGAATGATCAGACAGAAATTTAGGAACCAGTTTTATTCCAGGGGTAGATGTGGACTCTTACCACAATTTATTGATTCGGAAGTATAGATTAAAACTATAGGAACTACAAAAAGGAAGGACATAGAGGATCTGGGACATGCATAGGTTGAAAGAATCAGAGGTTGTTGAGAGTTTCAGAGGGAGCATTAGGCAACGATTGACTAGAAAAGGGGATAGCATTATATTAGGAGACGAATGGATAGTTTACAAAGATGAAATAGTAAAGGCAGAGGATCAAATTGGTAGAAATACACGAGCTAATAGAAATCCTTGGATAACACAGGAGATATTAAATTTGATTAAGTAAAAATATGAAAATGCAGCAAATGAAACAGGCGGAAGCGGATGCAAACGTCTAGAACAAAAAGACTGACGGGAATTGCAAAATGGCTAAGCAAGAATGACTAGAGGACAGATTTAAGGATTTAGAGGCATATTTCACCGGGGTAAAGATAGATGACGCCTACAACTAAATTAAAGGGGCCTTTGGAGTAAAGAGAAGCAAGTGTATGAATATGAAGAGCTCAGAAGGAAAACCTGTCCTAAGCAAATAAGGAAAATCTGGAGGTGGAAGGAGTGTATAGAGGGCCTATACAAGGGAGATGAATTTGAAGGCTGTATTATAGAAATGGAAGAGGGTGTAGATGAAGATGAGATGGGAGATATAATTCTGCTTGAAGAATTTTACGGAGCACTGAAACACCTAAGTCGAAACAGGGTTCTGGGAATAGACGACATTCCGTCAGAAATACTGACAGCTTTGGGAGAGCCAGCCATGACAGAACGCTTCCATATGGTGTGCAAGATGTATGAGACGGGCGAAATACCCTTAGGCTTCAAGAAGAATCTGATAATTCCCACTTAAAACAGAGGTGTGAATATGACCGAACTATTAGTTTAATAAGTCATGGTTGCAAAATACTAACACGGGTTATTTACAGAGAGTGGAAAAACTGGTAGAAAACGACCTTGGGTAAGATCAGTTTGGATTCCGGAAGAATGTAAGTACACGCGAGGTAATACTGATCATACGAGTTATCTTAGAAGACAGGTTAAGGAAAGGCAAACCTACGTTTAAAGCATTTGTAGACTTAGAGAAAACTTCTGACAATGTTGCGTCGAATACTCTCTTTGAAATTCTGATGGTAGCAGGGGTAAAATACAGGGAGCGAAAGGCTATTTACAACTTGTACAGAAAGCAGAACGCAGTTATAAGAGGGGCGTGAAAGGCAACCAGTGATTGAGAAGTGAGTGAGACAGGGTTGCAACCTATCGTCAATTTCATTCAATCTGTACCCTGAGCATTTAGTACAAGAAGCGAAAGAAAATTTGTAGTAGGAATTAAAGTTCAGGGAGAAGACATAAGAACTTTGAGGTTTGTAAATTTGTAAATTTGTGGAAAGTGACTATGGGACCAAACTGCTGAGATCATCGGTCCCTAGGCTTACACACTACTTAATCTAACGTAAATGAACTTACGCTACGAACAACACACACACACCCATTTCCAAGGGAGGACTCGAACCTCCGACGGGGACAGCCGCGCAAACCGTGACAAGGCGCCCCAGATCGCTCGGCTACCGCGCGCGGCTTTGAGATTTACCAATGTCACTGTAAATCCTTCAGAGATAGGAAAGAACTTGGGAGAGGAGTTTAACGGAATGGACAGTGTCTTGAAAGGAGGCTATAAGGTAAACGTAACAAAAGAAATCATGGATAATGGAATGTAGTCGAATTAAATCGGGTGATGCTGAGGGAGTGACATTGCGAAAAGAGACACTTGAAATAGTTGATGACTTTAGCTGTTAGGGTAGTCGAATAACTGATTATGGTCGAAATTGAGAGGATATAAAAGCGTTTCCGATGAAAAGAAATTTGTTAATATCGAATGTAAATGTAAGTGTTAGGTAGTCTTTTCTGAAAGCATTTGTAGGAGTGTAGCAATGTATGGAAGTGAAACATGAAAAATAAATAGTTTAAAAAGAAGAGATTAGAAGCTTTTGAAATCTGGTGCTGCAGAAGAAAGCTGAAGATTAGACGGATAGATCACGTAACTGATGAGGAGGTAGGCCTACTGAGTAGAATTGGGGAGAAAAGAAATTTGTGGCGCAACCTGACTAGAAGAAGGAATCGGTTAACAGACACATTCTGAGATACCACGGGCTCACCAATTTAGTACTGGCGGAAAGCGCAGGCGGTAAAAATGTAGAGGGAGACCAAGAGAAGAATACAGTAATCAGATTCAGAAGGATGTACGTTGCCATAGTTATTCGGAGATGAAGAGTCTTGCGCGGGACAGAGTAGCACGGAGAGCTGCATCAAACCAGTCTCCGCAAGGAAGACCACAACACAGTAAGGTAAGTGAACAATTCCCTCTTAACAATTTAAGTATAGAATACGCCGTCAGTATTTCCCTGCACTCAGTTGACTGCGAGCGAGGGTTTAATGCATGAACAATATAACAGCCAGAAAGAATTAGTAAACTTCTGATGATTAATATTGAAAGGGCATCTTGCAGTCACTTTCATTTCGGAAAGTGTGGTTCAAATGGCTCTAAGCACTATGAGACTTAACATATGAGGTCATCAGTCCCCTAGACTTAGGACTACTTAAACCTAACTAACCTAAGGACAACACATATATCCATGCTCGAGGCAGGATTCGAACCTGCGACCGTAGCAGCAGCGCGGTTCCGGACTGAAGTGCCTAGAACCGCTCGGTCACAGCGGCCGGCGACGCTTAGTTCCTCATTTCTTAGTAAACTTCTTGTCAAACTTGCGTTTGTGGAATAATGAACCGACAGCTAATGCGCCGTGTACTGGTCGTGGGACTCCACTGTACCATTGCAATACTGTCGTCCCTTTCCTCAACTGACTGGACGGCTTCACATTCTGATGTTATGTATACACCTGGTAGTGTCCTTGATTCACATAATGTTTGAAAAACACTGGGAAATAACCTGGCATAGGAGCTACGTCGATTGGGAAAAGGTCTCTTGTATTGTGTCACTGTTACATGGGCACTACCATAACAATACCTGTACAAAAACAACATGTCTGCGTATTCTACATGGGTGAACATATGCAGTATGTTGGTACTGACGGACACAATGGAATTGCTCAATTAAACAACACTCAAGCACGACTTGCACACTGCCTCACGACTGTTCAGTGATCCAGTCCATGATTGCACACTGGGTACGCTTGCAGCTGTTACCTCAGTGTGACGTCACTGTGCTGCCATCTGTTGGAGAGCCTCCACATCTCTTGTGGGATGTATCTGGCGTCTGTGCCATCATTACTCTGTCCAACATAGGGCCTATAATACACTTCAGTAAGCAATATTCACACGTCTTCATATCCATTCGGTGTGTGTATTCTTCAACCCGCTCTAGTCCTTTAACGGTCGAAAATCGGACAAATTTTCATAATGATATGATAATTAAATCAAGACCCCAAGCTGTCGACAGGCGTTGATATACATCAACGGGGACAGTTGAAAATGTGTGCCCCGACTGGGACTCGAACCCGGGATCTCCTGCTCACAGGGCAGACGGTCTATCTCAGCCACCGAGGGCACAGAGGTTAGTGCGACTGCAGGGATTTATCCCTTGCCCGCTACCTACGAGATCCACATTCCCAACTTAATGTCCACACACTACATTCGTAGTGCCCCTGACCATTGCACTCATTACTCGTGGCAGACAATCTTACCCGAAAGAACAGATACCATCTTCATTTAGGTAAGGCTAACCGGCCATTGATCTTCTTCTTCTGTGCTGGATGCACACGCATTGCCAGAACTCTTACGGGATTCGGTAAGATTGTCTGCCGCGAGTAATAAGTGTAATGGGCAGGGGCACTACGAATGTAGTGTGTGGACATTAAGTTGGGAATGTGGGTCTCACGGGTAGCGTTCAAGGGATAAATCCCTGCAGTCGCACTAACCTTGTGCCCTCGGTGGCTGGGATAGATAGAGCGTCTGTCCTGTAAGCAGGAGATCGGGGTTGGAGTCCCACTCGGGGCACACATTTTCAACTGTCCCCGTTGATGTATAACAATGCCTGTCGACAGCTTAGGGTCTTGATTTAATTATCATTTCAATCTAAGAGAGCTGCATGGTCACTGATGATATCTGTTCTTTCGGACATGTCCGAAAGAACAGATACCATCTTCATACATTTTCAAAAGGTTTTTTCGGTTTATTTTCACATGTAGGATCACCCCATAAACTATGTGACATTCCTCGTGAATCATCTTGTAAATGTGTTAAAGCTAATTTAAAAAGCACTAAAATTTCATTTAGCAGATTACTGTCAGCTTCAATTCAATAGACACGTATTTCACTTTCAAAACCTTCATTAACAGTATAATCTGTAAAATTTTCTGCTAGCAGAATTTTGCACAAATTTATATCTTTATTCTTTACATCTACATACTGGCAGCCCTCCGTCTCAAGGTGTCTCCTAAGTGCGTGTAACGTGGTGACAAGTAACATAACCGTATCCGTGTGTTAGAAATAGCGTGCTGTAATCGAGTTTTGAAGTTCAAGAGTTCGTCCAAAAGCGAAGCAAGCTCTCCTTTAGCGTGACAATCGCAGGCCACTCATGAGGGCTGCGACATCTGCAGCAATTCGTGTGGGGCGTGTGACAGGGGCCGGGGCATCACTAGTCCATAGCACTGCCACACTGCGTAGAAGTCGACTGTAAAGGAGAAAACGTCCTGAGACACATATGCAGCAACTTGGCTTGTGTTTGCCATCGTGAAGGGAGTCATTAAAAATAGCTTTCTGACAGCATATGTAGTGTTACATTATGATTGCTGTATCACAAACAGTCTCACACATTGTTCCTTTGAATAAGAGAGGGAACTGTGATCAACAAATGTGTTTTATAAGGTTGCTGATGAACTTCGTAGCAGTTACTCGTTTGTCACATTGATACAGTCCTTATGAAGCGGGTGATTTCTGTATTTAACATTTCTTCGGAATTATACGTGTGGAAGCATTGAAAAGTCATTAAAAAATAGACTCCTATGGCAGTAAATGGTTCAAATGGCTCTAAGCACTATGGGACTTAACATCTGAGGTCATCAGTGGCCTAGGCTTAGAACTACTTAAACCTAACTAACCTAAGGACATCACACACATCCATGCCAGAGACAGGATTCGAACCTGCGACCGTAGCAGCAGTGCGGCTCCGGACTGAAGCGCCTAGAACCGCTCAGCCGTAGAGGCCGGCCCTGTGGCAGTAGCTCTTGTCATAATTGTAGCCTATAGCCATTAAACCAACCTGGTAAGGGTCTTAGACTGTAGAGGAAATTTCGTATTTTGTAATAACACACCACGGTAATCCTAAACATGTTATGTGCATGATAAATAATTATTCATTCGACGCCTAATCATAGATACAACTATACTGATAGCAATGCCTAATGGAACCGTGACACATCTGGAAAGACGATGTTTCTGTCAACAATAGCTGCGAGAGCATAAGAAAACTAGTTTCCCAGTCTTCTGCTTTAGGAAGTAACGCGGCCAGACGAGATGATTTCAGTCATCCAGCTGAGTAACCACAAATCCCGCCGTTAGTTCGGCTACCAATATACACTACTCGCCATTAAAATTCCTATACCAAAAATAAAGCCGGCGCGGTGGCCGTGCGGTTCTGGCGCTGCAGTCCGGAACCGCGGGACTGCTACGGTCGCAGGTTCCAATCCTGCCTCGGGCATGGGTGTGTGTGATGTCCTTAGGTTAGTTAGGTTTCAGTAGTTCTAAGTTCTAGGGGACTTATGGCCTAAGATGTTGAGTCCCATAGTGCTCAGAGCCATTTGAACCAAAAATAAATGCAAATGATAAACGGATATTCATTGGACAAATATAGTATACTAGAACTGACATGTGATTACATTTTCACGCAGTTTGGGTGCATAGAGTCTCAGAAATCAGTACCCAGAACAACCACCTCTGGCCGTAAAAACGGCCTTGATACGCCTGGGCATTGAGTCAAACAGAGCTTGGATGGTGTGTACAGGTACAGCTGCCCATGCAGCTTCAACACGATACCATAGTTCATCAAGAGTAGTGACTGGCGTATTGTGACGAGCCAGTTGCTCGGCCACCATTGACCACACGATTTCAGTTGGTGAGAGATCTGGAGAAAGTGCTGGCCAGGGCAGCAGTCGAACATTTTCTGTATCCAGAAAGGCCCGCACAGGACCTGCAACATGCGGTCGTGCATTTATCCTGCTGAAATTTAGGGTTTCGCAGGGATCGAATGAAGGGTAGAGTCACGGGTCGTAACACATCTGAAATGTAACGACCACTGTTCAAAGTGCCGTCAATGCGAACAAGAGGTGACCGAGACGTGTAACCAATGGCACCCCATACCATCCCCAGTATGGCGATGACGAATACACGCTTCCAATGTGCGTTCACCGAGATGTCGCCAAACACGGATGCGACCAACATGATGCTGTAAACAGAACCTGGATTCATCCGAAAAAATGACGTTTCGCCATTCGTGCATCCAGGTTCGTCGTTGAGTACACCTTCGCAGGCGCTCCCGTCTCTGATGCAGCGTCAAGGGTAACCGCAGCCACGGTCTCCGAGCTGATAGTCCATGCTGCTGCAAACGTCGTCGAACTGTTCGTGTAGATGGTTGTCGTCTTGCAAACGTCCCCATCTGTTGACTCAGGGATCGAGACGTGGCTACACGATCCGTTACAGCCATGCGGATACGATGCCTGTCATCTCGACTGCTAGTGATACCAGGTCGTTGGGATCCAGCACGGCGTTCCGTAGTATCCTCCTGAAACCACCGATTCCATATTCCGCTAACAGTCACTGGATCTCGACCAACGCGAGCAGCAATGTCGCGTTACGATAAACCGCAATCGCGATAGGCTACAATCCGACCTTTATCAAAGGCGGAAACGTGATGGTTCGGGCTCTGAGCACTATGGGACTTAACTACTGTGGTCATCAGTCCCCTAGAACTTAGAACTACTTAAACCTAACCAACCTAAGGACATCACACACATCCATGCCCGAGGCAGGATTCGAACCGGCGACCGTAGCAGTCGCGCGGTTCCGGACTGCGCGCCTAGAACCGCTAGACCACAGCTGCCGGCCGTGATGGTACGCATTTCTTCTCCTTACACGAGGCATCACAACAACGTTTCACCAAGCAACGGCGGTCAACTGATCTTTATGTATGAGGAATCGGTTGGAAACTTTCCTCATGTCAGCACGTTGCAAGTGTCGCCACCGGCGCCAACCTTGTGTGAACGCTCTGAAAAGCTTATCATTTGTATATCACAGCATCTTCTTCCTGTCGGTTAAATTTTGTGTCTGTAGCATGTCATCTTCATGGTGTAGCAATTTTAATGGCAAGTAGTGTAGATGCTTTGTACAGTCGATTTTCACAATAAAAATTTCACTGAAGAGACAGAGCATTACGAGCACTGCTCACTGAGAGATTAAATGCCGGCTGGTGGCGTTGCGAGAGCGTGACGCGGCAAGGTGAGTATGTAAGCGGAGTAGAGACCAATGGCGAATGTCTAGCGCCGCTATGAGAAACAAGCAGACAAATCTACTGACATAAACGACTTTAAAAAAGAGCAGATTGTTATGACCGGTCCCGGAAATGGTCATTTCGAAAAGGGCGATGCTGATAGACTGTTCGCGTGCAGCTACTGTGAACATCGATGTAAAGTGGCTGAAGGAATGTGAAATCACCAGAAGGCGACGTGTTGGACGTCCACTACACATCACGGAACATGGACGTCAGATGCTTGTCTGACCTGAAAAGCGGGACAGGCGCCAGTCTGTGGCAGATCTGTCGAAGGAGTAAATTGCTGGTGCAGGCACAACTGTTTCTGGGCGCACTGTTCAATGCACACTGTTGAACAAGAGAATTTGTAGCCACGTGTTCCCATGCTGACACAACAAAACAGTCAGTTACGACTGTAGTGGTCACGGGATCATCGAGGTTCGACCGTGGATCAATGAAAGAGTGTCGACTGGTCTGAGAAGACCACGCCTCCTGTTACACCAGGTCCACGGCCGTGTACGGATATTCAGGCGAATGGCTGTTCGAAACATGCACTTCGCCACGGACGCTGGCTGTTGAGGACAGTATTACGCTGTGGAGGGCGTTCACCTGTTGCTCTACCTGTCCTGCGGTAGTCTCCATTCCTTCCAAGCTAATAATGTAAGTGTAGACCAGGTATGGCTCAAATTGAAAGATACAGTATCGACTGCAATAGATAGCTTCATACCGCATAAGTTAATAAGAGATGGGACTGATCCACCACGGTACGCAAAACACGTCAGAACACTGTTTCAGAAGCAACTAAAAAAGCATCTCAAGTTCAGAAGAACGCAAAATCCCCAAGTCTGGCTAAGTTTCACAGAAGCTCGAGATGCTTTTAATAGGTTCCACAATGAAACATTGTCTCAAAACTTGGTAGAAAACGCAAAGACATTCTGGTCGTATGTAAAGAACACCAGTGGCAAAAAACAGTCAATACCGTCACTGCGCGATAGCGATGGAAATTTTACCGATGATGGTGCCACTAAATTGGAGTTACTAAATGCAGTTTTCCGTAATTCCTTCACGAAAGAAGATGAAATAAATATTCCAGATTTTGAAACATGAAGCATGAGTGACATGAAAGTAGATATCTTAGGTGTTGCGAAGCAACTCAAATCATTTAAGAAAGGCAAGTCTTTCGGTCCAGATGGTATATTAATCAGGTTCCTTTCAGAGTATGCAGACACAATAGCGCCTTTCTTAGCAATCATATACAACCGCTCACTTGACGAAAGGTCTGTTCCTAAAGATTGGAAAGTAGCACAGCTCATTCCAGTATTCAAGAAAGGACATAGGAGTAACCCACTGAATGACAGACCCATGTCACTGACCTCAATTTCCACTAGGGTTTTGGAGCTTATACTGTACTCTAACATTATGAATCACCTTGAAGGAAACGACTTATTGATACATAACAAATACGGATTCAGAAAATATCGTTCTTGTGCAATACAACTAGCTCTTTACTCCCATGACGGAATGAGTGCTGTCGACAAGGGATCTCAGATCGATTCCATATTCCTAGATTTCCAGAAGCCTCTCGATACCGTTCCTCACAAGTGACGTTTAGTCAAATTTCGTGCATATGGAGTATCGTCTCAGTTGTGTGACTGGATTTGTGATTTCCTCTCAGAGAGGTCACAGTTGGTAGTGACAGACGGTGATTCATCGAGCAGAACAAGAGTGATATCTGGCGTTCCGCAGGGTAGTGTCATAGGCTCCTCTACTGATCCTGATTTACATAAATGATCTAGGTGATAATCTGAGCAGCCCCCTTAGATTGTTTGCAGACGACGCTGTAATTTACCGTCTAGTAAAATCACCAGACGATCAATTCCAATTACAAAATGATCTAGAGAGAATTTCTGTATGGTGCGAAAAGTGGCAATTGGCACTAAAAAAAGAAAGGTGCGAGGTCATCCACATGCGTACTAAAAGAAATCGGATTAATTTTGGTTATATGATAAATTGCACGAATCTAAGAGCTGTCAATTCGACTAAATACCTAGGAATTACAATTACGAGTAACTTAAATTGGAAAGACAACGTAGATAATATTGTGGGGCAGGCGAAACAAAGACTGCGCTTTGTTGGCAGAACACTTAGAAGATGCGACAAACCCACTAAAGAGACAGCTCCGTCCTCTGATGGAATATCGCTGCGCGGTGTGGGATCCTTACCAGGCAGGATTGGCGGAGGACATCTAAAAAGTGCAAAGAAGGGCAGCACGTTTCGTGTTATCGCGCAACAGGGGTGGGAGTGTCACTGATATGATACGCGAGTTGGGGTGGCAGTCACTCAAACAAAGGCGTTTTTCTTTCCGGCGTGATCTATTTACCAAATTTCAATCACCAGCTTTCCCTTCCGAATGATAAAATATTTTATTGACACTCACCTGCGTAGGGAGAAATGATCATCATAACAAAATAAGAGAAATCGGAACTCTAACGGAAAGATTTAGGTGTTCCTTTTTCCCACGCGCCATTCGAGAGTGGATTGGTAGAGAAGTAGTATGAAAATGGTTCGATAAACCCTCTGCCAGGCACTTAAGTGTGAATTGCAGAGTAACCATGTAGATGTAGATGTAATCGAAGTCACTATGACAACTATGGACCACCGGAATCCTTTATTGATTGAAGTCCTCCCCAACGGCGATAGTACCTTCCAGCAGGATAACTATCAGTATCAGAAGGCTAGAATCGTGCTACAGTGGTTTGAGGAGCAATACAGCGAACTAACGTTAATGTGTTTGCTACCAATTTCGCCAAATTCGAACCTGTTTGGGACGCTATCAGGTGCCAGCTCCGCTGCCACAAACCATCGGTCTGTAATTTACGGGTTTTGCGTGACCTGTGCGTAGACTTCTGGTAGCACATGTCATCAGAAACGTGCTAAGGACTTGGCACTTCCAAGTGACGCAGAATCGCTGCAGTATTGCGATTGGACTATAACGCTGTAAAGCAGGCGGTCATAATGTATTCGCTCATTAGTCTACAGATATACAGCACATTTTTTATAAACCATTATGGATACTGGTAATCCATTAAAACAACTGTCTTCCAAAATATGTACACATACATCTAAAAATATAACATGTCTTCGAATTTGAGAAGTCGTATCAGAAAAGACGCCACGGAACTAGTATTACTCACCTCAATTAGAAAAACTGCGGAACGTTCATAGGTATACATACTTGTTAATTTTGGTAGGTCTGTCCGACAAACAGTGTCTCCAATACGTGTCAGGAATTCATAATTTATTTTATATTGCAGCGAACCAGACCCTCCAGAGCAGATGCGTAGTTTTCCTTTGCATTCTCAGATTTCAAAAATTGTTCAAATGGCTCTAATCACTATGGGACTTAACATCTGAGGTCATCAGTCCCCTAGACTTAGAACTACTTAAACCTAACCACCCTAAGGACATCACGCACATCCATGCCCGAGGCAGGATTCGAACCTGCGACCGTAGCAGCAGCGCGGTTCCGGACTGAAGCGCCTAGAACCGCTCGACCACAACGGCCGGCATTCTCAGATTTACTCTCACTATAATTTTCCATGCTGATTTGATTACGACGAACAGACGGACATCTGGATGTGCAACATGTAATACCACATGTACAGGCCAGTGTTGTATCAAACATTATAGTTCCCAGAATGAGATTTTCACTCTGCAGCGGAGTATGCGCTGATATGAAACTGTGTGCCGAACCGAGACTCGAACTCAGGACCTTTGGCTTTCGCGGGCAAGTGCTCTACCATCTGAGCTACCCAAGCACGACTCACACCCCGTCCTCATAGCTTTACTTCCGCCAGTACGTCGTCTCCTACCTTTCATACGTTACAGAAGTTCTCCTGCGAACACTAGAGTACTTGCCCGCGAAAGGCAAAGGTCCCGACTTCGAGTCTCGGTCCGGCACACAGTTTTAATCTGCCAGGAAGTTTCATTATAGTTCCTGATCGTCCTTTTTTAAGAAGAGTATCGAGATATAACATCCTACCATTACCGAATAATCCATTAAAACTATAGTCTTCCATACCTTGTACATATCCAGATAAAACTGTAGCGCTTATGTGTTCTAATTTTAGAGGTCATAACCATTACATATGGAATATAGTAGAAATGGATAAATATTGAAAAAAATGTGGCAAATGTCAAAAAATCCGGTAGAAAATGTCGATAATCTATGGTTATCTGCATTTATATTTAGAATATAGTCAAGATGTGACTTCAGTGCTACTGTTTTCTAACTGTTTTCGGGGAGAAATCTTGGATGCTTCCCTGAATGATCTACGAGAATCACTGCTCAGTATCTTTCCTAATTGACTGAGATCCATGCTAGTGGTTGAGAAAGCAATCTTATCGTAGACTCCTCGGAAAACAAGATGTAAGATACTCAGAAAAAAACATAATCAAAATATAGATGCGGTAATCGGCCGAGATGGGCTGTAACGAGTAGATATTGGCGTAGTGCTGACGCCACAAACACTGATTACGTACCATCAGAACAGCATTTCTGCGAGGGAAACAGCTATGTGATTGCGGCCAACTATAAGATAGTTTGAATAGACTGTTTAAAATGGATGACCTTCTGTTGTAGAGTTAAGATATATAGTAAATTTGTACGTCAAATCAGAAGCCCCGGCGTGAACAAAGTTATCGGTAACCACGTCACAGATTGCATGAAGCGTCCATACACGTGACTATGAGGTGCTTTTACGTACTCCTTGGCTAAAGACCATTGTATTACTAAGTTGGAGGCTTAAATATAGAAGTACAGAACAGATCGTGTGTTTAACCCAATGCAATACTTATTAAGTGTTTTTGAACTCTAACAAACAGCATTTAAAATGTGCTCATCCGTACTTTATGCCGATTACATCTATGCGGTCTTAGCTAACGAATAATTTGCAGAAAGGCAGCAGTTCATCTACTGGAGGTAGTAAGAATACTCGAAAATTGCCTTAAACCGTTCTGAGACTCAAGACGGATGAAAGCTTACCAATTAAGTTCTGTCTGCATACAGTTTTAGTTATCTATTACATGGAGATTCTTAAAACTGACCCCAGCAACGACGACTTAAGTATTACTCAGAAGTGCTGTATTACAGCATGATAAACGTATTTCTCTCAGTCCAGAACATGGTTCTCCACTACACCGTCACATAAAGATATCGCCGAATTAAAACTGGAACCCACAACCAATATTAACCACAACAGCAGATCTGCATGCTAGGTCACGGTTGCTGTCGTAACCGAATAATCAGGAACACCGAAATCGCGCCCCATTCACCAGTCCATATCTCATTGCTAGTGGATGTAGTAGGTCATGTCCATCACTGCTGAATCGTCCAAGGTCGACAGCAGCTCTGTATGCCATCATACGAGCTGCTGCTGTCATAGTCCATCGGTTATAAAAATATTTGAAAAATTATTGCATATAAACCAGATTTCTTTTTCCAAACACTGCTGGATGTGCCTCATAAGTAAATTAGTATGTTGTAGAAACGTTTTTTTCCCCTGTCTCAATGCGAAAGGGATTGGATGATGGTCCGTTCATTAGAGATATTACAGCTGGAAGTCTGGTATAAGTTACTGAAGCAAGACTGGGAGAAATGGTTGTTATTTACGGTTTCTAAAACCGCCGAAAGCGGAGCTTTCCCCAGAGATTTTTACTAGTGTGCTGAGAATATTGGGGAGAAAAAATATAGTGAGAGTAATTCTGATAATGCAAAGGAGAGGCCTAAGTAATGGTTGTGTAGATGTCTAAAGGTTGTAATGTGTCAAACAGGCGAACATAACACGCATCAAAAACAGTTTTGCATCACCTCGGTTCCGAGAGTTCCGGAACCTGTGCAGAAAAGTGGAATAGAGATCAGTATATACATCATTTCCGTCCTTTTTATTGCTCATGAAAACCACACATTTCATGTTGTACCACCATACAGCGAGACCTTCGGAGATGGTGGTCCAGATTGCTGTACACACCGGTACCTCTAATACCCACCAACACATCCTCTTGCATTGATGAATGCCTGTATTCGTCGTGGCATACTATCCAGAAGTTCATCAAGGCACTGTTGGTCCAGATTGTCCCACTCCTAAAAGGCGATTCGGCGCAGATCCCTCAGAGTGGTTGGTGGGTCACATCGTCAATAAACAGCCATTTTCAATCTATCTATTGTTCGATAGGGTTCATGTCTGGAGAACATGCTGGCCACTATATTCGGGCGATGTCGCTATCCTGAAGGAAGTCATTCACAAGATGTGCACGATGGGGGCGCGTAGTTTCGTCCATGAAGACGAATACTACGCAAATATGTTGCCGATCTGGTTGCACTATAGGTCGGACGATAGCATTCACGTATCGTACAGTTGTTACGGCGCCTTCCATGACCACCAGCGGCGTACGTCGGCGCCACATAATGCCACCGCAAAACAGCAGGGAACCTCCACCCTGCTGCACTTGCTAGACAGTGTGTCTAGGGCGTTCAGCCTGGCCGGGTTGCCTCAAAACACGTCTCCGGCGATAGTCTGGTTGAAGGCATATGCGACACTCATCGGTGACGAGAATGTGATACAATCGTAAGCGGTCCATTCGGCATGTTGTTGGGCCCATCTGTACCGTGCTGCATGGTGTCGTGGTTGCAAAGATGGACCTCACCATGGACGTCGGGAGTGAAGTTGCGCATCATGCAGCCTATTGCGCGCTGTTTGATACGTAACAAGACGTTCTGTGGCTGCACGAAAAGCATCATTCAACATGGTGGCGTTGCTGTCAGGGTTCCTCCGAGCCATAATCCGTAGGTAGCGGTCATCCACTGCAGTAGTAGCCCTTCGGAGGCCTGAGCGAGGCATGTCATCGACAGTTCCTGTCTGCCTGTATCACCTCCATGTCTGAACAACGTCGCTTTGGTTCACTCCGAGACGCCTGGACACTTCAATTGTTAAGAGCCCTTCCTGGTACAAAGTAACAATGCGGACGCGATCGAACCGCGGTATTGACCGTCTAGGCATGGTTGAACTACAGACAACACGAGCTGTGTACCTCCTTCCTGGTGGAATGAGTGGAACTGATCCGCTGTCGGACCCCCTCCGTCTAATAGGCGCTGCTCATGCGTGGTTGTTTACATCTTTGGGCGGGTTTAGTGCCAGCTCTGAACAGTCAGAGGAACTGTGTCTGTGATACACACAGTCAAGGTCTGTCTTCAGGAGTTCTGGGAACCGGGGTATCCAAAACTTTTTTTCACGTGTGTAGGTGGTTGGAAAGGTAGCGACCCTATATGACCGAAAGAGATTTAGTCTTTACCCACATGTTGTTTTCTGTCGCCGGTACAAATAATCATCATCGAGTGTTTACCATATGCACACGAAAGATGACATATGGGAGAGACAGGTGGTAAATGCTAAGACAGGTCTATGTCAAGTCTAAAACTCAACATTCTGGGGAGTTACGGTAGAAGTGGGTGTGATGTAAACAGTCTCATGTATTCCTGATAAGTCAGATAATCGGCAATAGAACTGTATTCTTACGGTTTATTATTGTTTTTCTAGCTAATCTAGTCCAGTACCTATTAAAGTTTCTCGTATATATATATATATATATATATATATATATATATATATATATATATATATATATATATATATCCCGAAAATTATTCTGAAATCATTCTGGAACTTGTTTACGGGGAGCTGAGTAATACTACATCACATGGTATTGATCCTGATGTCTTTTCTGGTTATGAGCTCTAAAATTGGAATACGTTGGTGTTACATTTTTAGCCGGATGTATTTTAATGGATTATTCGATAGTGCTAGGACGTAATATCTCGATACTTTTCTTAAAAAAGTACAATCAGGAATTGTAATGGTTTATAGAACAATGAACAGTATCTGTGGTATTCCGTACTGCATATCCAGATGATCGCCTGTTGCGTTAAAAAAAAATCCGTATGGAAAATTCTAGTGAGCGTAGATCTGAGAATGCAAAGGACATTACACGTCTCTGCTCTGGAGGGTCTGGTTGGCTGCGATAGAGAATAAATTGCGCATTCCTGATACATACTGGAGACATGGTTTGTTGAGCAGACCTACTAAAACTACCGTAGGCCTATATGTATACCTAAGATTATCCCACAGATGTCTAATGGAGGTGAGTAATACAAGCTCCGATGGAACTGGTCGTGACGTCTTTCCTGATTACGACTTCTAAAATTCGGATACATATTATGTCTTCTAGATCGATGTGTACATGCCGCGGAAGACTGTTGTTTTAATAGAATATTCAGTAATGGTAGCACGCAGTACTTTGATACTCTACTTAAAAAAAGACAGTTAGTACCTATAATGGTTTATCAAAAAATGTGCTATACAAGCATAGTTTTTAACATGAAAATCGATAACACACAACACCTATACTGGTGCACGAACTAATGGTGCAATTTGGAGCTACTCAACTGATTTAAATCATCTCACCTGCCCACGTTATTTCCTATATAATCAAGACTGGTAGACTAGCTTTCTTACGCTCTCGCAGCTATTGTTGATAGAAACATCGTCCTTTCAGATGTGTCACGGTTCCAGTTCACAGTGCTAGTGTAAGTATGTTGGTAGATATGACTAGACTTCGAATCAATAATTATTTATCACGTATATAACGTGTATGTTTAGAATTACCGTTTTGTTTTACGTCAAAATACAAAAAAAACAACAGTCTGAGACCTTTACCAAATTGGTTTAAGGCTGCAAGCTACAATTATGAGAAGAGCTAATTCCGTAGAAGTCTGTTTTTTACTGAAAGTCCAGTGCTTAAATGCGTGTAATTCCAAAGTAATATTAGACATAGGAGAACTCATCCGCTTAGTAATGAGTGTGTTACAGTGACAGTCGAGTCACTGCTACGAAACTCGTCATCAACCTCATAAATCACAATGGTTGATTATAACTCTTTATTGTGAATAAGAAAGAACAACCACCTTCAGCCACCTACGGTGATATTATTAAAATGCAAGATGCGTTTCGAGCCCTGGGGGTTCATCTTCAGGTGCTTTGACAGTTTACATCAGTTTTACATTTCGTTTAATTCTGGACCTGGCAGGATCACATTGTTATATTACAAAATGCCACATTATTAAATATAGTTTATAAACTATCATAAATCGAAAAATAACTTACTGTTTCTAGTAGTAGGTGCGTGGTTCTGGAGAATGTTTATGTACAAATATACAGTTTCTGTTAAACAGCACATTTGCTGGAACATTTTGACACAGCACATTTTCGGACACTACTAAAAACAAGTCAAAGAACTTCAATCGTGAAGATGCTGCATTTTTACAAATGCACAGATATTATTTAGAAGGTGTTACATTATTATTTACGTAGAGGTCCTTAACAATACAAATATTTGAGAATGTGGTATATGTGCATATATTTTATGAAACGGTTACATTATTATATACTTGTTTCTGTAGGAAAAAATAAACTTTTAAGAGTACTGAAAAATTGTGACTGCTATACAGGGTGGTTCATTGACCGTGAACGGGCCAAATATCTCACGAAATAAGCATCAAACGAAAAAACTACAAGAAACGAAACTCGTCTAGCTTGAAGGGGGAAACCAGATGGCGCTATAGTTGGCCCGCTAGATGGCGCTGCCATAGGTCAAACGAATATCAACTGCGTTTTTTAAAATAGGGACCCACATTTTTAATACATATTCGTGCAGCACGTAAAGAAATATGAATGTTTTAGTTGGACTACTTTTTTCGCTTTGTGATAGATGGCGCTGTAATAGTCACAAGCGTATAAGTACGAGGTACCACGTAACATTCCGCCAGTGCAGACGGTATTTGCCGACGTGATACATTGCCCGTGTTAGAATGGACCGTTTACCAATTGCGGAAAAGGTCGATATCGTGCTGATGTATGGCTATTGTGATCAAAATGCCCAACGGGCGTGTGATATCTGTGCTGCTTGGTATCCTGGACGACATCATCCAAGTGTCCGGACAGTTCGCCGGATAGTTACGTTATTTAAGGAAACAGGAAGCGTTCAGCCACATGTGAAACGTTAACCACGACCTGCAACAATTGATGATGCCCAAGTAGGTGTTTTAGCTGCTGTCGGGGCTAATCCGCACATGAGTAGCAGACAAAGTGCGTGAGAATCGGGAATCTCAGAATCGTCGGTGTTGAGAATGCTACATCAACATCGATTGCACCCGTACCATATTTCTATGCACCAGGAATTGCATGGCGAGGACTTTGAACGTCGTGTACTGTGCTGCCACTGCGCACAAGACAAATTGCGGGACGATGACAGATTTTTTGCAAGCGTTCTATTTAGCGACGAAGCGTCATTCACCAACAGCGGTAACGTAAACCGGCATAATATGCAGTATTGGGCAACGGAAAATCCACGATGGCTGCGACAAGTGGAACATGCGCGACCTTGGCGGGTTAATGTATGGTGCGACATTATGAGAGAAAGGATGATTGGCCCCCATTTTATCGATGGCAATCTAAATGGTGTAATGTATGCTGATTTGCTACGGAATGTTCTACCGATGTTACTACAAGATGTTTGACTGCATGACAGAATGGCGATTTACTTCCAACATGATGGATGTCCGGCACATAGCTCGCGTGCGGTTGAAACGGTATTGAATAGCATATTTCATGACAGGTGGATTGGTCGTCGAAGCACCATACCATGGCCCGGATTTCTTTCTGTGGGGAAAGTTGAAGGATATTTGGTATCGTGATTCACCGACAACGCCTGACAACATGCGTCAGCGCATTGTCAATGCATGTGCGAACATTACTTAAGGCGAACTACTCGCTGTTGAGAGGAATGTCGTTACACGTATTGCCAAATGCATTGAGGTTGACGGACAGTATTTTGAGCATTTATTGCATTAATGTGGTATTTACAGGTAATCACGCTATAACAGCATGCGTTCTCAGAAATGATAAGTTCACAAACGTACACTCTTTGACATAAAACTCGACCGGCGGCCGGCCGCTTCAGAGGCTAAGTCCGCGCCGATCGCGACATGGGACAACAAAACTGGCCAACTCGCTAATTCTGTAAGTCCGGTTATCTGCACAATCTGGCAACACTGTAGACTGCGGCACTTCCTGGAGGAAAGCTTGTCCCATGATAGAGAAACACTAAGTTGATTACACCTGTGGTCTAGCGGTAGCGTGCGTTGTTTCTGTTCGTAATGTCAGTAGATCGAGAGCAGCTGGAATGAAATATTTTTATAGCCTCTTCTGTCTGAATGCTGAAGACGTGAATGTAATGGTAGCGCAGATTCAATCTATTTCGCTTTCTGACACACCGATATCAAAATTTTATCCACTAACGATTTTGCGGCAGATTTCCTGCAGACTGTCCTCTGGACGCCGTATGCGGCAAAGTTCCGGGATCCATTTGCTGGCTACTCCCGCTCATCGCTTTGATGATTTAAAACGCTTTATTATTAAATGTTGCTCCACAGAAAATTTCTACGATTTCCATTCACGCTCAGAAGCCCTGATTAGTAGGCGGGTATTATATTACATTAATCAGCAAGAGCTGAGTATGGCCCGAAATTAATTTTATAGACTGGGACGAAATTAAACCACCTCGCTACATTCGATGAATTTATAAATGCTTCCTACCTCCTTTCTTTTCCTTTCAAACTCAATTATTTGTGCAACTTTTGGTCAATGTTCGGATGTTTTCGTCAAGCCGGGATGAGCGTCTGTGGTGTAAAGTGTATTACAGTTCTTGTTTCATTCCTTATGGTAACTCTATGCGATAAACTGTGTGAATACCTTGCAATGCATGCTCTGTAGCAGTGCAGGAACACTGCACATTTGGAGTTCCATGTATGGGTTCATGAAGTATTTAATGTTGATCGGAAGTGATAGTTAAGGTCATCAGATTTAGACCAGAAAAATTTGTCGTTTTGGAGGTTTCAGAGAACGGAAAGCAATTGCTAACGCCGGTGTCAGAAAACGTCTACAGTTAAATGCTATTGCAAAAATTTAGAAGAGGGGAACTATATTAATCAACATGTGCACTTCATAAACAAGCTTCTGACATGTTAGACCTATATGACGAACAAAACTCAAATTTATATCGTTGACAGTCGCTTTGAATCTTTTCAGGATCTATTTTACAGTGAAGCACCTTGGCATTTGCAAAGCAGACATCCATGATATTAATTTACTAAGTCGAATCGGACGAAGATTGATGTTTAAAGGCATTCTTCAGATTTCGTATAAAGAATTTTTACTAGCCAATTCCATTAATTAAAATGGAAAATACAAGGTTGTAGTCAGCGGCTTCCACCGAGATTGGAACTGCTATGTCATACAGTACGACGACCGCAACGCACAAGGGAACCTCTTTTTTTTTTAATTTTGCTTTTTTTCTTTTACTTTTTTTGACGATTACCCCTTCTTTTCTCTCTTATTTTAAAGCCCCTTAGGAAAATGGCAATAAAAGAAGAAACTAAGTGCCACCGCCACTTTTCATCCTATAACAAAAAAAAAAAAAAATCTGGTCCACTTCAGGCGTTAGCTCCTGACTAAACCTATCCCAAGAGCTGCCTATATACCAGGGGAAATATGGGAATTCAAGGTTAGGGCTATCATTACAAACAAAACAAAATCTTCCTTTTATGAATTTAATTTTTATTTTGATTGTTGTTTTGTTTATCTTTGTTGTGTAATTGATCAGACGCCTTCTGCGCCCCGCTGGTAATATGTTGAGTCACGTCTTCTAAAAATTGGTGTGTTCCGTTCAGTAGTTCAGAAATGTTCATTGGTTCAAACTGGAAACCTTCTTCACTCTTGGCTTAACACATTCCAGCTGCGAGGCGGGTCGTGGAAAGCACTCCCAAGGAAGTTCGAGAAAAATTGTCTGTATTTTGGGTGGCGGACAACGACATAATGACGGTCGTTGAGGTATGTCCAAAAATCGAGTACAGTTTGTCCAACTAGGTAGTGAATGGCATGTCCGCGAATCCAATTCACAGCATTGGTCTTTGTCCGAGGAAAATAGTCACGTCCCGGAACTAATAATGAAAGGGGAGTATTCCGATTCAGACTGTCCCGCGTTAGAAAAGCCACAATATGACGAATAACCTCTGAGCTAACGACACACTGGCGACCACAGACGGACTATAGTCACTGCGATGTTGCCTGAGCCTCAAAACGCAACCTTAAAACACACAAACAGGTGTTACTTATGTGAAGAACGCCGTTCTTGGAGTCCAGAAATTAATTATACTTTCTAAGTGTCTCATCTTACAGTGGATTCTATCGTACGAGTCTTCGATGTGGAAAACGAATGTCAAGTGATTTTAGCGAGGTAACGCCGGCCTACACCCGGAAGTAAATGCACTATCAGAGTGTTGGCAAATACTTGCTACGACGCTGCCATTTCTCGGTTCTCTTACGAGACAGCTCTTCAGCGAAATGCTTGCCGTGATTCTCCGATACGGTCCTTCAGAGTGGAGACGCGAGCGCACGTTTGGTTTTTATGCGGCGTTCTCCCCCGATGGTTTCTGACGTCGCCTTGTGGGCTATGTCTACATTTGAGACATTCAATTATCATTAATCCAGAATAATACAAGTTTCAGCTTCCGGCGTGGAAGAAGGCTCTTGAGGCCGACATTATATCATTTCAACGTAGGGAAAGCAAAACGGGTCATCCAATGTTTCTCATTCAACATAAAGCATGTGAGATAATTTTCCGTAACGTTCATAATCATCTAAAAATACAAACGAAGTAAAAATACATCTGAAGCTTATTCGAATTGAATATAATGTAAGATACCAAACGCTTTGCACCTCGATGTCGAATTTGTCCACGTGCAATCTTTTGCAGCATACAAAAAGAATATCATGATTACCACGAGAATGAAGAAATATGTTGGTACGGATGGAAGCAAGGAGAGACGCAGTAAACAAATATTCGATTCCTCACGACATTCATTTCGTTTGAGACGTAAGAAGAGTTAAAGCGGGATATTACTTTCGTTAACACGAAAGATATGCCGCACATATTGATAACGAGGAAGTCTGCGTCTTCATACGTTTCCTCCTTGAAATCTGTATGCTCTCTTATATACTTCTCCCCTTGTGGGTTAGGTCTCAAAACTAAACCGCTTTTTATCCAATGGCATAATTTATTCAGACAGCATCAGCACAAGACTGTCAAACAAAGCCTTCCATTTACAGTTGCAACACTCTAACCAGCACTGACCGAAGTGTAATCCACGGTCATGGTCCGAAATTAGCAGCTGTCTGCTACTGAGACAAAGTCCGTACTACACTTTTGATTCCGCAGCACCATTTTATCTGGTAACACTGTGTAGTTGCAGAGTTGTGCCAGCATGTCTGTCCTCACACTGTCAACTTTATGTATCTCACTTCTCCTGCAGCGTTGATCACGAGGAGCAGAAGTAAATGAGTGTATTCTCCATGATGTAACATTCAGTATTCCCTTCTTTCATAGCCACTCTTCATGTACATCGATACCAAATAGGAATGTGAAAAATCTTGCGAGTGAGAGAATGACAATAACAATCGTAACAAGAACAATCAAATAATGAATAATGTTTATTCCAACGCAGAACAAGAATGGCTTTAAATATAAAAATCTATATCTATATCCGTATCTATTGATCTTTGAGTTGGCACAATGCAAATTTATTCTTAGCATTTGGTTACTGAATTTAGTTCGGGATGTTTGCAGAGAAAAGGAAAAGTCGGTACTTCTCGCTAGTGTAATATAATGTGAACCAGCAACTACCCTTTCCTTAGAACACGACTCAAGCAGGTCCCCAAGTAGGTACCAAGGCACTGCTGCATTCTGTTCCCTGACATTGTTCTGATGACGGTTAATGCAGATAGTTCCGATTATGAAATACAAAACGTATTGCAGGTTAGTTCCTAGGATAGTAACATTAAATTTGCGTTGTAGACGGCACATGAACGTGACGACTATCCATATTACTCATCAATATAAAAAGACAATATTATGGGAATTTAGCAGGATTACTCAACATGAATTCTGAAATTGGTTGACTGACCGCACAGGTGCTAAACGTCATCAAGAGTATACGATGTCCTAATCGCATTAGGAATAGGAAGATCGTCTTCGACAGCTCGCAACTTTCCCATTGCTATCTCCACCCTACTCCAGACAGCCCTCGGTGGAGTTGCACTAAGTTGCCGATGCAATGTAAGGCCTTCAAACCGACAACAGACCACATATTGAAAAATACAAGCGAGTTCTCTTGCAGCGTAAGCTTATTGTAACTAATCTAAAAATTATTGGACAGGAACATTGTCCTATTCAAAAAAAGCTGTCCAGCAGATCCTCTAATCGCTCCTTGGTACAGTCGTTTGACTTTTGAAAATGGTTCCAACAAGTCACCACTAGAAAACACTGCTCTGTACCGCAATAACTCAAGATGTAAAGTAATACCACGGTACTGCAAATATTTGGAAACACCTTATCACAGAGAAGACTGTGCTTAAGGCTTGTAAATTCACATTTATTACAATTAATGATATACCTGAAATGTTACCACTCTCATTATTACGTCAGATTGGTAATGCACGTAGTAAGTTCGTCGTATTCATGATTTCCTCTTCAAAGTAACATACCCTACTTATTATTTAACACAAAATGACATTAAAAATTTAAGTTATTCACGAGCAGCTAGTTGAGAATGTGTATGAACTTCAAATGACACGACGAACCGTCTTGTTCCGCATATGGATTCAAACCCAGCTCATGCAGACTAAGCAAAGATTTCGATACTGACGGAAACTAACAGTCATTCCTGATCAAGCATACAGAGAGTGATATACCTCGATTTTAGACAGTGTCAGTTAGCAAATATCAACTTTAAATTGCATAACGCAAACATGTTTAACAGACGCGAATTCCTACCCATCATCTATTGTCCCTGTTAACGAACTACGAGAGATGTTAAATATTGCTTCTTCACAAGTAATTTACTTGAAATGCCGTGAGGTAAAGCTTTGTGTTGGACACGGATTCGAACCCAGAACCTAATCGGATTGCTATCGAAGCGCAGTCAAATGCGACATATCGGATTTTCGCGGCAGTAGCTAGATGTTTTAACTGAAATGACGAGACGAAACATTAATTTTTTCCTTCCCAGGACTCCTACCCGGCACCTATCGCTGTTATATTCTAGAACGTTAAATATGGGTTTGTTGCGCCAGCAGTGATATGTGAGCATGTTTGAACTAGAAATAATATGACGAAGAGTTCAGCGCTCACTGGGAATAGAGCCCACATATATCGTTGTTGACTACACACAAAGAGACGTCAGCTACCGAATTTTTCTCCACCAGCTGCTCAGAATAACATCTTGAACTTACAGTCATCTCGCAAATAGTTCTGTGTCTCACTGGGAGCTAAAAACGTCAGATATCGTTAGTGTTGGCAACGAATGAAAATACATTAAAAATCAAAATTCTTATCCACCAGCAGATAGGTGTTCTCATGCTAGAGCTTGATAATACATAATTAAATCTTTAGTGCCGGGGCAGGATTCGATCCCATTCACGTGTAATATGTGGAGATGTTGAGGAATCTGCAGTTTTGAACAAACAACAAATTGTAGCAGAGCTGTATTGTCACGAAAGGATCAAATTCCGCGTTAAGGGAGGTCTGAGTTGCATTTCCAGTTCAGAACCAATCTTATCGACACACAGAAGCTCAGATAAAAGATGGAATAAGTGTCTTGTGACCATACATAGCGTTTGTTTCGTCACTTGAAATAAATAACTAATATAAGAAAGGTTACTGGTGATAGAGTTTCTACATGTCGCCACTCCAGACTTTATTGTGGTTCAACCTACCGTCTACTTGGTAGAGAAGGAAAATCATCTTTAATGTGAATTTTCAGACCACACTGCCATTACACCTTCTTCACTTGGTGCAGCCAGGAGAGAATGGACTCTGTCTCTCCCTATCTAAAATCATTGACAGAAGGGGGAATCCAACCCAGACCATAGGTATAACAACCTACCATCCGTCCAACAGACCACGAAATCCTCTTCTCTCATTTTTCTATCGTAACGCCGTTGCGCCACACTGGATGAGAATTCTGACACACAGGCGTCCTGTAGTAATTTGCACCATGTTCAGTAAATTCATTTACTTGGTTGACTGAATCACATGAACTAGCTGCCTCGGCTACCCAGTGCATACATTCCACTCTATATTTTGTAATTACCGAAATAAAATCACGTAACTGCCACCTACACAGAACTGCCAACAGTGTAGGATGCAGAAGTTTAAATAGGAAGTGTTCCTTTCCACTTGAGCTATTCTATTGCGCTATCTGTTTGTCGAAAACATCGTTCAGTAAAAAAAAAAAAAAAAGAAAAGCTGTAACTGTTTGTCTCTCAGAAGTCAAGACCTGGCCATATGCATAATCTCACAGTGCTGTGGAATCAAGAAGTTCTGGAGGAATAGTTGTCGAGCTCTGGAGCTGTTGTAGCTGCGTGTCAGCTAGTAGCGTAGATAAGATTTCGCGAGTTCGAATACATTCAGTGCTACATATTTTAAAACGCAATTCTGCTGTCTGCTGAAGTTGTCAATCTAATGGAACTTTGAACATACTTCCCTTCACTTCTCAACCCAAAGTAGTCGCATGTGGAAAAAGGGCTAACTACTGTGACATTTTGTTCTGTTCAGGTTTAATAGACAGCAGGCAGCAGATGCATCTCGAAGATGTGTAGGGAGAGCGCATCGTGCCATAATATGTCAGAAAAGTATTTTCTACATTAGCTGTCGTGTGGTAGTGAGATTTTATTCTTCTTCAAACTTTGTTTAACAGCTTTAACTCAGAACAAGTTTTCTACATGCATGTAATCAATAAACTGCACGTGCATTGTCATACTGTCATAGATAACATCAGAGAATTCGCATATATCGTTGATGATTAATTTCTCTCTCATGTTTACTATTGTTTTAACAACACTAAAGGAAACCTTGCGAAAATTGTGCACTGTATTATAAGAAATGAAATAAAACTAAACACGATAACCTTACGGCGAAAGTATGTTTTAATAAAACCGAGTATCTGTACACAAATGTGCCTCTATCGACACGAATTAGTAAAATACTACTGACTTAGATTTTGATTGGGTCTGTATTTCATTGGTACGCTGTGTCGTACTCAAGAGGTATGCAAATGTGGCATTTCATAAATATAGTTACGTATTCCTAGAAACCAAAAATTCGCTTGTCAGCAGCGGAAAGAGGCGTTACCTGTTGTGCAGCATTGTAAGTTTTTCGACATTGCACTATGAGCCGAAAGTATTTTCTTGCGATTTCCTTATTGATGTTTTATCCGACTCCTTGTAGCTCTTTCACAGAAGGGATAAAAACGTTGCAGTCAGTGAGACTGGAACTGCAAACCGTAACAGACGCTTCACCACAGGTCAGCACGTGACCACAGAGCTGGCGAAGAGGTATGGGTCTGAGCGTCTTCTTACGACGGCAATAGTGCCTAGAACTCGTAAACTGCTATTTAAAGGTCGAGATTAGTTGCGATTTCCACCTTCAACGACTTTCCTGGGCTGAAAACCGTAAATTTACAATCTTTTGTTACCCTTCAAGCGATAATAACTCAGATTATTCAATGGAAATGACAGGTAAAATCAAGTGAACTTTGAGGCTTAATTCCGTGCACACCAGGAAGTAACTCGTCGATCACAGAGTTGCCAAACATACGTTGCCTTGTTGCCAAATCTCAGTTACAGTACCAGCAGGAAGAAGACGAACCGATGAGATCCTACAGCGGGCTGGGAAGTGAACATAGCTGGTGTCTCCAAGTCGCGGCTGCTACGGCCTGGAATACGTAATGCGTCTGACTCGCTTACTGTAACTAGGTTTAGGGACTGGAGCGTAGTTACTAATAATACTCAGAACTGACTGCAAACTAAGCATCATAAATCAGTAACTCTCATTGTTGTTTTTATATTTCTTTAGTAAGCGTACTCAAAACTAAGAAACTCATTCACAGGCGTTTTCGTGCCTCGCCGATAATCGAGCACAACAAACAAATAAAAATAAAAAAGAATGTTTATATATATATATATATATATATATATATATATATATATATATATATATGTGTGTGTGTGTGTGTGTGTGTGTGTGTGTGTGTGTATGTGTGTGTGTGTGTGTGTGTGAGTGTGTGTGAGTGTTTGTGTGTGTGTGTGTTTGTGTGTGTGTGTGTGTGTGTGTGTGTGTGTGTGTGTGTGAGTGAGTGTGTGTGTGAGAGAGAGAGAGAGAGATAAAAAAGAATGTGAGTGTAAAAAATTGTTGTAAAGAAATTGAATCATGCTATTTTAAGAAATCTTTCATTGTAATGACACTTTCCATATCATTACGAAATGTCGTATTCATGATCTATGGAACAAGAAGTAATCTAATGTAATGTAATCTAATCTAATCACATCAAATTGATGACTAGCCATAAAGAGTCATGAATTACCGATATTTTTGCCAATACCAGTAACCAAATCTAAACTTGAAAATAAAAGACGACAAGTTTTGTAATAAACAGCGACTCCTATCAAGACCCTTTCGTCCCTGTTATCTAACCACGAAAGATGTCTGATATACCTCCATTCTGAAGTAACAAAGTGTGCATGCATTTAAAGATGAACTGCATGATGTGAAGTTCTGTGACGGAGATACAAACCCAACACGTAATCGGATTGTTAACTAAGAAAAATCAAATGTTACGTATCGGTTTTTCCTACGAGCAGCTAGGTGTCTGAATCTAAAATAAGGATACAAACTTTTGCGCCTAAGAGAGAATCGAACTGCACACCTACCGTGCATCCACGAACGTAGCTTAAGTATCAGTTTCTTACTCACGAACAGTAAGTAAGATGTGTGCGTGTTTGACCAGAAATAACGACACCTATTGCGATTGTTGGCAACACATGAACAGACATTAAAAATGCGCGTTAATTTTCACTAGCAGGTGGGTGTGCACTTGATAGAGCTGGAAATGAAATTATGAATATTTTTGTACTGGATCAGGATTCGGACCCACATATTTACCTTTGGAGGAGACCTAGAGAAGACTGCAGTCTTGGGAAAAGGAACGAAATGATTGAACTATACTGTTCCGAGAGATTCAGATCCTCGAATGAGGGATACGAATGCGAATCACAGTCCAGCACCAAATTTTTCAACGTCTCTAGTTCAATCAAGTACAAGTAAACTAAGAGCCCTGTCCCTTTAAATGGTTATCGGTTCATCAAATAAAATAAAATTTGCTAATGTAAGTAAGCTTACTGGCGACTGTATTTCTGTTTACAATGACTTCCGCTATGTCATTTCCCAACGTAAACTGGCTCTGCCCAGTTGGTAATGAAGGAACGTGATGCTTAATGCTGATTCTGGATTATAACGTCTTTCTCTTGAGGTTACCAGAGGTAAAATAAATCTGTTTGTGCCTCTTAAAAGCAAATGCCTGAACCCACGAATTGCACCTGTGATAGTTCGTTCCACCAGACCATTGTGGCCACATTTCCCAGCCCCTGGAGTTTGCTGTAACGGATGATGTGCTTAGCTTACAAAATTAATCACGGTGGAAAAAATGCGAGTCTATTAAATGGTTAAGTAGAAGCATGCTTCTGACGCAGAGATTATGCTATTCTCTTGTCAGCAGGATGTAAAGACCCTTCTAGGCATCATAGGCTGGATGTGAAACCATTTTGATTTTTCACAAATTCAGCAAATTTCTTAGTTCGAGAAAATCCAATGTGAAGTGTGAAGTTGCCGGATAATTAGGTTACTACTGTTATTATTACTATCATTTTATTCATACCGCTGCTGGAACATTAGTGCTTGAAGTTCATTTAATGCCTTTTGGTTAATATAGAAGTAGTTTCCCAAGAACAGGTTCTTTCCCTGTCTACGGAATCCTTTTCATGTTAATATCAAACATCAGCAATGACTCTTAGAATACATTAAAACTAAAGTAATTGACGAAGACGCCGCTGTCAGTTCTTCCACATGATTTGGTCGACATGACCTGTTTCAAGTTGTGTATGACAGACAATGTTTTAGAAAATCTATTGTTTCCCTTTGAAATAAACAGAAGTATTTTCATTCTAAGCTGTCCAAGTACAAAATTTTCGCAATATTAGTTCAAATTTAATATTCTCTTCTATAATGTAGGAAAGTATTTCACAGTTGCAAAACTCGCATCCGAAACATTGACCTGACCATAAATTCTAGCTCAGAGTGACACCAGTTTAAATAACCTCATGTAGCGAAGACTGTTTGCCAGTGCTCTTTCTCACCGGAAAATACGCAATCCACTCATTTGGCTCCATAAGTACACTGTAACAGTAATTTCTGTCTGAAATTTGTCAGTAAGCTTTTGCCTTCCAACCGACGAAGTACGTCAGAGTGCGGCCGGTAAACAATTCACAAATCACGAGTTAGTGCCGATAAGACGATTTCTCTAAACATTATCGAAGCTGCGGGGAATTTAGTTTCTGCTTAAGTCGTCTTAAGCAGCAACGTTCACAGATATCTCAAATAGGAAAAAGCTCATTATCCAGGTACGAAGGTTGTGAAACAAACTCCCACAGTTTGTGTCAGGTTGATCTTTTCGTCTGATAACACTGCTTAAGTATTTTGTCTAAGAGGTATCACAAGTAGTGTTCCTGTAGCTATGGGAATCATTGGTTGAAAACGAGTTTAACACCAATTGGTACAGTGCTGCTAAATATTCAAAATTATTATCAACCTAAGTCTGAGTTCATCCACAAACTGAGGCGTATTTATAATATTGAAGCTAGACTGTGTATCCTTGTCTTCCTTGAGTGGTCATTGGAAGGCGTTTACACACACGTATACAATACTATGAATACTTCGAACGCTATGGTTAACGTTGCTCTCATAAACTACTTTTGTTTTTTTAATTCTTCTGGGTCTTCAGCGTGCAATATGTGTTGTAGATACAGTCTTAGACCAAAAAATTGACCGCCGAGTCGTTCACGTAAGGTGGACAATACAGTCGTGCTCCTCTCAGAATTCTATGTCTGGCAACATGCTCGATCTGGCAACATGTAGACTGCGGCACTTCCCAGAGGAAGTCTTGACTCCAGTCTTAGTACATTACTCTTCACTACGACCGTAGTCTTGAGGTAAAACGCGAGACCAGATAATATTATATAGTAGATTCGCTTGAATTACACTCATAGCTTCAGCACCGAGAGGAAAGGGGCGATAAAAATTTTGTCGATATGTGCTTTCGGTCGCCAGACGCCATATTAGCTGGTCTCGCGTTTTACCTCAAGACTACGGTCGTGTTCCAGCAGCGGTATGAATAAAATGATAGTAATAATAACAGTAATAATATAATTACCCGGCAACTTCACACTTCACAGTGGATTTTCTCGAAATAAGAAATTTGCTGAATTTGTGAAAAATCAAAATGGCTTCACATCCAGCCTATGATGCCTAGAAGAGTCTTTACATCCTGCTGACATGAGAATAGCATAATCTCTGCGTCATAAACTTGCTTCTACTTAACCATTTAATAGACTCGCATTTTTTCCACCGTGATTAATTTTGTAAGCTAAGCACATCATCCGTTACAGCAAACTCCAGGGGCTGGGAAATGTGGCCACAATGGTCTGGAGGAACGAACTATCACAGGTGCAATTCGTGGGTTCAGGCATTTGCTTTTAAGAGGCACAAACAGATTTGTTTTACCTCTGGTAACCTCAAGAGAAAGACGTTATAATCCAGAATCAGCATTAAGCATCACGTTCCTTCATTACCAACTGGGCAGAGCCAGTTTACGTTGGGAAATGACATAGCGGAAGTCATTGTAAACAGAAATACAGTCGCCAGTAAGCTTACTTACATTAGCAAATTTTATTTTATTTGATGAACCGATAACCATTTAAAGGGACAGGGCTCTTAGTTTACTTGTACTTGATTGAACTAGAGACGTTGAAAAATTTGGTACTGGACTGTGATTCGCATTCGTATCTCCTCTTTCGAGGATCTGAATCTCTCGGAACAGTATAGTTCAATCATTTCGTTCCTTTTCCCAAGACTGCAGTCTTCTCTAGGTCTCCTCCAAAGGTAAATATGTGGGTCCGAATCCTGATCCAGTACCAAAATATTCATAATTTCATTTCCAGCTCTATCAAGTGCACACCCACCTGCTAGTGAAAATTAACGCGCATTTTTAATGTCTGTTCATGTGTTGCCAACAATCGCAATAGGTGTCGTTATTTCTGGTCAAACACGCACACATCTTACTTACTGTTCGTGAGTAAGAAACTGATACTTAAGCTACGTTCGTGGATGCACGGTAGGTGTGCAGTTCGATTCTCTCTTAGGCGCAAAAGTTTGTATCCCTATTTTAGATTCAGACACCTAGCTGCTCGTAAGAAAAACCGATACGTAACATTTGATTTTTCTTAGTTAACAATCCGATTACGTGTTGGGTTTGTATCTCCGTCACAGAACTTCACATCATGCAGTTCATCTTTAAATGCATGCACACTTTGTTACTTCAGAATGGAGGTATATCAGACATCTTTCGTGGTTAGATAACAGGGACGAAAGGGTCTTGATAGGAGTCGCTGTTTATTACAAAACTTGTCGTCTTTTATTTTCAAGTTTAGATTTGGTTACTGGTATTGGCAAAAATATCGGTAATTCATGACACTTTATGGCTAGTCATCAATTTGATGTGATTAGATTAGATTACATTACATTAGATTACTTCTTGTTCCATAGATCATGAATACGACACTTCGTAATGATGTGGAACGTGTCATTACAATGAAAGATTTCTTAAAATAGCATGATTCAATTTCTTTACAACGATTTTTTACACTCTCATTCTTTTTTATCTCTCTCTCTCTCTCTCTCACACACACTCACACACACACCCACACTCAACTTCACCGAAGGCTGTCTGGAGTAGGGTGGAGATAGCAATGGGAAAGTTGCGAGCTGTCGAAGACGATCTTCCTATTCCTAATGTGATTAGGACATCGTATACTCTTGATGACGTTTAGCACCTGTGCGGTCAGTCAACCAATTTCAGAATTCATGTTGAGTAATCCTGCTAAATTCCCATAATATTGTCTTTTTATATTGATGAGTAATATGGATAGTCGTCACGTTCATGTGCCGTCTACAACGCAAATTTAATGTTACTATCCTAGGAACTAACCTGCAATACGTTTTGTATTTCATAATCGGAACTATCTGCATTAACCGTCATCAGAACAATGTCAGGGAACAGAATGCAGCAGTGCCTTGGTACCTACTTGGGGACCTGCTTGAGTCGTGTTCTAAGGAAAGGGTAGTTGCTGGTTCACATTATATTACACTAGCGAGAAGTACCGACTTTTCCTTTTCTCTGCAAACATCCCGAACTAAATTCAGTAACCAAATGCTAAGAATAAATTTGCATTGTGCCAACTCAAAGATCAATAGATACGGATATAGATATAGATTTTTATATTTAAAGCCATTCTCGTTCTGCGTTGGAATAAACATTATTCATTATTTGATTGTTCTTGTTACGATTGTTATTGTCATTCTCTCACTCGCAAGATTTTTCACAGTCCTATTTGGTATCGATGCACATGAAGAGTGGCTATGAAGGAAGGGAATACTGAATGTTACGTCATGGAGAATACACTCATTTACTTCTGCTCCTCGTGATCAACGCTGCAGGAGAAGTGAGATACATAAAGTTGACAGTGTGAGGACAGACATGCTGGCACAACTCTGCAACTACACAGTGTTACCAGATAAAATGGTGCTGCGGAATCAAAAGTGTAGTACGGACTTTGTCTCAGTAGCAGACAGCTGCTAATTTCGGACCATGACCGTGGATTACACTTCGGTCAGTGCTGGTTAGAGTGTTGCAACTGTAAATGGAAGGCTTTGTTTGACAGTCTTGTGCTGATGCTGTCTGAATAAATTATGCCATTGGATAAAAAGCGGTTTAGTTTTGAGACCTAACCCACAAGGGGAGAAGTATATAAGAGAGCATACAGATTTCAAGGAGGAAACGTATGAAGACGCAGACTTCCTCGTTATCAATATGTGCGGCATATCTTTCGTGTTAACGAAAGTAATATCCCGCTTTAACTCTTCTTACGTCTCAAACGAAATGAATGTCGTGAGGAATCGAATATTTGTTTACTGCGTCTCTCCTTGCTTCCATCCGTACCAACATATTTCTTCATTCTCGTGGTAATCATGATATTCTTTTTGTATGCTGCAAAAGATTGCACGTGGACAAATTCGACATCGAGGTGCAAAGCGTTTGGTATCTTACATTATATTCAATTCGAATAAGCATCAGATGTATTTTTACTTCGTTTGTATTTTTAGATGATTATGAACGTTACGGAAAATTATCTCACATGCTTTATGTTGAATGAGAAACATTGGATGACCCGTTTTGCTTTCCCTACGTTGAAATGATATAATGTCGGCCTCAAGAGCCTTCTTCCACGCCGGAAGCTGAAACTTGTATTATTCTGGATTAATGATAATTGAATGTCTCAAATGTAGACATAGCCCACAAGGCGACGTCAGAAACCATCGGGGGAGAACGCCGCATAAAAACAAAACGTGCGCTCGCGTCTCCACTCTGAAGGACCGTATCGGAGAATCACGGCAAGCATTTCGCTGAAGAGCTGTCTCGTAAGAGAACCGAGAAATGGCAGCGTCGTAGCAAGTATTTGTCAACACTCTGATAGTGCATTTACTTCCGGGTGTAGGCCGGCGCTACCTCGCTAAAATCACTTGACATTCGTTTTCCACATCGAAGACTCGTACGATAGAATCCACTGTAAGATGAGACACTTAGAAAGTATAATTAATTTCTGGACTCCAAGAACGGCGTTCTTCACATAAGTAACACCTGTTTGTGTGTTTTAAGGTTGCGTTTTGAGGCTCAGGCAACATCGCAGTGACTATAGTCCGTCTGTGGTCGCCAGTGTGTCGTTAGCTCAGAGGTTATTCGTCATATTGTGGCTTTTCTAACGCGGGACATTCTGAATCGGAATACTCCCCTTTCATTATTAGTTCCGGGACGTGACTATTTTCCTCGGACAAAGACCAATGCTGTGAATTGGATTCGCGGACATGCCATTCACTACCTAGTTGGACAAACTGTACTCGATTTTTGGACATACCTCAACGACCGTCATTATGTCGTTGTCCGCCACCCAAAATACAGACAATTTTTCTCGAACTTCCTTGGGAGTGCTTTGCACGACCCGCCTCGCAGCTGGAATGTGTTAAGCCAAGAGTGAAGAAGGTTTCCAGTTTGAACCAATGAACATTTCTGAACTACTGAACGGAACACACCAATTTTTAGAAGACGTGACTCAACATATTACCAGCGGGGAGCAGAAGGCGTCTGATCAATTACACAACAAAGATAAACAAAACAACAATCAAAATAAAAATTAAATTCATAAAAGGAAGATTTTGTTTTGTTTGTAATGATAGCCCTAACCTTGAATTCCCATATTTCCCCTGGTATATAGGCAGCTCTTGGGATAGGTTTAGTCAGGAGCTAACGCCTGAAGTGGACCAGATTTTTTTTTTTTTGTTATAGGATGAAAAGTGGCGGTGGCACTTAGTTTCTTCTTTTATTGCCATTTTCCTAAGGGGCTTTAAAATAAGAGAGAAAAGAAGGGGTAATCGTCAAAAAAAGTAAAAGAAAAAAAGCAAAATTAAAAAAAAAGAGGTTCCCTTGTGCGTTGCGGTCGTCGTACTGTATGACATAGCAGTTCCAATCTCGGTGGAAGCCGCTGACTACAACCTTGTATTTTCCATTTTAATTAATGGAATTGGCTAGTAAAAATTCTTTATACGAAATCTGAAGAATGCCTTTAAACATCAATCTTCGTCCGATTCGACTTAGTAAATTAATATCATGGATGTCTGCTTTGCAAATGCCAAGGTGCTTCACTGTAAAATAGATCCTGAAAAGATTCAAAGCGACTGTCAACGATATAAATTTGAGTTTTGTTCGTCATATAGGTCTAACATGTCAGAAGCTTGTTTATGAAGTGCACATGTTGATTAATATAGTTCCCCTCTTCTAAATTTTTGCAATAGCATTTAACTGTAGACGTTTTCTGACACCGGCGTTAGCAATTGCTTTCCGTTCTCTGAAACCTCCAAAACGACAAATTTTTCTGGTCTAAATCTGATGACCTTAACTATCACTTCCGATCAACATTAAATACTTCATGAACCCATACATGGAACTCCAAATGTGCAGTGTTCCTGCACTGCTACAGAGCATGCATTGCAAGGTATTCACACAGTTTACCGCATAGAGATACCATAAGGAATGAAACAAGAACTGTAATACACTTTACACCACAGACGCTCACCCCGGCTTGACGAAAACATCCGAACATTGACCAAAAGTTGCACAAATAATTGAGTTTGAAAGGAAAAGAAATGAGGTAGGAAGCATTTATAAATTCATCGAATGTAGCGAGGTGGTTTAATTTCGTCCCAGTCTATAAAATTAATTTCGGGCCATACTCAGCTCTTGCTGATTAATGTAATATAATACCCGCCTACTAATCAGGGCGTCTGTCTCCGTTGCTTCTGAGCGTGAATGGAAATCGTAGAAATTTTCTGTGGAGCAACATTTAATAATAAAGCGTTTTAAATCATCAAAAGCGATGAGCGGGAGCAGGCGCTTTCGATAAAGAACGGGGGATTGCAGCGCCGCTGCTGTCGCCACGGCCGCTGCCGGTAGCCAGCAAATGGATCCCGGAGCTTTGCCGCATACGGCGTCCAGAGGACAGTCTGCAGGAAATCTGCCGCAAAATCGTTAGTGGATAAAATTTTGATATCGGTGTGTCAGAAAGCGAAATAGATTGAATCTGCGCTACCATTACATTCACGTCTTCAGCATTCAGACAGAAGAGGCTATAAAAATATTTTATTCCAGCTGCTCTCGATCTACTGACATTACGAACAGAAACAACGCACGCTACCGCTTTTTTTTTTTTTGTGTGCCGGACCGAGACTTTTATTATTATTATTATTATTATTATTATTTTTTTTTTTTTTTTTTTTTTAGTGGACCGGTTGGGGCTCGGGGGGCAAAGTGGGCAGGGGTCGAAACCTGAGGCCTGGCCACAGTGTCCCCCTCACCACCACCGAGCTTGTGGTGCTTAGGGAAGTGGGAGAAACAGGAATCAACAGTAGTGGAAGGCGTTGTTATTTATTTATTTGCATGTGTTTTTGTAATATTCACTAATAGCATGAATTATGGGAACACATATGCAAAAGATAAAAGAAATATAAATTCTAGGTAAAGAAAAAGAAAGGAAAAAGGAAAAGCAAAAAGAAATAAAATCCGCGCAATCTGCGACGCGCTCTCCAATCCGCGGAGGTCAGAAGTAGAATAGATCGTAGGCGGTTGAAACTCAGACGCCGCCGGGGGAGGAGGGGTGGGTGCCCTCTGTGTCAGGCACCCCCCAACTCAGAGGAGGTCTAACTAGGACCGCTCGAAGATAGTTAGCAAATAATGTTCGGTAACGTGGTGTTTTCGAGAGCTGCATGGGCTGTTCGTAAATAGGTCCAGAAGTCGAGGCGGGATTTAGGTCCCTCATTAAAGAGATAAGCGACCGCCCACCCTTTGACCCACGTAATAGCATGACATTTGGCGGCGGGAAAATGTCGGTCCTCCGGGTATAGAAACATTCGAGGCTCGACTGTGTCTGGTGGCACCCGGAGATAGCAGGCAATGATTTGCTGCACGAAGCGCCATACATCTTGCGATGAGGCGCATGTCAGACGGTGTTCATCAGTGTCCAGTTGCTGGCAAAGGAGACAAAGAGGGGATTCTGACAAGCCAATGTTGTGCAGGCGCTGCTTCGTGGCAAATTTCCTGTTGACTATGTGACACCACAGCGCCCGGACGTTCGTAGGGAGGAAGGGCTGGTGGACGGTAGTCCACACTATGGGCCACTGGATGGAGGGGTGTTTGGTCTCCATCACATGCCGGGGAACACAGCGCAGCAACAGGCTGTAAAAATCCTTAGTCCTAGGTGGGCGTGTATCTGGGAGACTGGTATGTATATAACTGTAGTCGACGAAAAAGGTCGAAAGATGGGACAAATGAGGCACGATATGGCCGACAGACACTGGTGGTGAGGTGGAAGCTGGTAGGAGGACCTCAAGCAAGCTGCGTGTTAGAGATGTACCCTGGCCCATCCACTGTTTTCTCATGGTACTCATGTACAAGGCTGCAGATCGCATACGGACATTGACGAGCCCGACGCCACCATACCGTGTGGGCAGGGTAAGTGTCTCATAACGGACTTTAAACATTGAACCAGCCGTGAGGTAATAGCCAAAAGCCGCCTGAAGGTTGCGCCCAATTGCAGTTGGCAGAGGGAGAACTTGCGCGATGTGAACCAATTTTGATGCCACATAAAGATTAATAAACGCAACCCTTTGAAGTGTGTCCTGGCGGCGCAAGAGGTTCTGGCGGACGTCGTTGCGGATGACGTGTAACAGGCGATGGAAATTCGTTGCCGCCGTGCGTGTGACCGTGGGGGTAAAGGTAATGCCCAGGTACCGGAAAGTCCGCACAAGCGGCAGTGGTGCCACTTCACCCTCCTGGAGGCCTCGTCCAATGTGCATTGCAGAAGATTTGGCGACATTCATGGCACTGCCAGCGGCAGCCCCATAACGGGTAATCAAGTCGAGGACATCCCGAATCTCAGAGCCGGAGCGAATGAGGAGGAGGAGGTCATCAGCATATGCCCGACAGCGAAAAGTGTGTTGGCGTAGGGTGAGGCCAGAAAGCTTGGTCGTCAAGCCCCCAATAAGGGGCTCAAGGGCAATAGCATACAGGAGGGTAGAGAGGGGGCACCCCTGCCGTATCGAACGGCAGATAGGTACCGGCCCTGCTATACGTCCATTGACTTGGAAACGTGAACTGGCACTGTCGTAAAGACGCCGGATGACGTCGAGAAACGGAGGGGGGATGCCCATTCGGGCTGCCACCGAAAACAGGAAACGATGACGCACTTTATCGAAGGCGCTGTCGAAGTCTATAGCGACGACCGCTGCCCGGAGCCTGCAGGCCGCCGCTATCGCAATTAAGTTGCGGCATTCCCCTGTGGCAGTCTGTATGTTAATCTGTCCGCCAGGCGTCGTTTGTTCTGGCGAGAGGATATGAGGGAGTGTGGTTCGGAGCCGCATTGCCAGTAAGCGCGCGAAAATCTTGTAATCGGCATTGAGGAGGGTGAGCGGTCTGTAACTCGTGACCATCGAACCACGGGCTGGTTTGTGGACTGGTATAATGATGCCCTCAGCAAAGGCGGGTGGGATTGCTTGGTCAGATGTTATCAGTTCTTGATACATAGTCGTCCACCGTGGGGCCATGAGGTCCCGAAAGGTACGGTAAAACTCAATCGGTAAGCCGTCAATGCCGGGCGATCTGTTGACTGCACCTTTGGCGATTGCGTTGTTGACTTCGTCTAGCGTGACCGCCACTGTCAAAGCATCCGCCTCCGTGTGGGGGAGGGTGCGCGTGACGTAATTCAAAATGGAGTCGTCTGCTGCAGTTTCAGCGTCGTCATCACTATAAGTACGACGGTAGTGCTCGACGAATGCGCGGACGATGTCATTCTGAGTGGTCACCTGCGTTCCATGAGGCGTTGTCAGAGTGCTGATGATCTGCCGACGACGCCTTCGGTTGTCGGACACTATATCATGCATGGATGGAATTTCTAAATCCGCGTGATCGTGGCGCCGCGTCCGTATCACGACCCCTTGCAATTTCCGGCGTGCCAGCGCAATTATCTTCGCCTTAGTTCTTTGCCGTTCCAACTGGTTGTCCGGGGTTGGCGGTTGAGCATCCAGATCTCGGAGAATCGCGTAATAGAAGTCAACAGTGGTGCGATGCCAGTCGGCCATGTCCTTCCCGTATCTCATCAGTGTCCTCCGGACCGCCGACTTGGCGCAGTCCAACCACCATATCAATGTCGAGCGGTAGCGGGAAAGGCGTCGTTCGCAGGCTGTCCACGTGTCAGTGACTTGTTGGCGACACGCCCGGTCATGCAAGTGTGAGGTATTGAGTTTCCATGGCGCACGGCTGCGCCATACTGATTGCGGCGGAAGGAGGACCGTACAGATGTAAGCGCAATGGTCGGAAAAGGCCAGCGGCCAGCGTTCGGCGTCCCGTATCGCAGATCTAAGAGTTTGTGAGACATATATCCTGTCTAGTCGGCTTGCGGAATGACTTGTAAGAAAGGTATGGCCAGAAAGGTCGCCATGTTGTACTTCCCGGGTATCGTGAAACAGGAGGTCTCGCACCACTATACGTAGCTCCTGGCATGTAGTATAGTGGGGAATCTGATCTTTAGGATGCAGAACGCTGTTAAAGTCACCTCCTAGTAGGCAATGGTCATAACGCCCTAAAAACAGGGGAGCGATTTCCTCGGAATAAAACTGGGCTCTTTCATGCCGTCGTTCGGTGCCTGAGGGAGCGTAGACATTAATGATGCGTGTCCCCATGGCAGTGAGTGCCATGCCCCGAGCTGATGGAAGGAAGGCGACATCGGTCACAGAAATCCCGTGGCGGACGTAGATGGCCACCCCGCGGCCCATAGGATCACTCGCGGAGGCGTGGGCGGTATAGCCATTAATATCCGGGAGACTAGCCAAGTGAACTTCCTGCAGAAGGGCGAAATCAATATCCGAAGCCCAGAACATCTCCTGCATAAGGCGGATTTTCACCCTGGAACGGATGTTGTTGGTGTTGATGGTTGCTATCCGGTAGGCCTGGTGTCGGATTGCTGGTGGCTGGTCCACTCCGCCGTCCGTGCAAGGGTGTGGGCGTCGCAGCGGAACGTTATCCCGCTGGGCCGCAGGGGAGTCTGGGGAGAGTATGATTGGTGGTGCGGCCGTGACGGCGCAGGGTCCCGTAACGGCTCCTGCTCCGTGACCTCCTCCTCGTGCCACGCCGTGGAAGCGGAAACTGGTGTATCGTCCATTTTGTCTTCAGAAGATGTTGTAATTGTGCGTGGTGTCGTGTCGCCTGTGAGACGTTCATGATTTAGTTCAGCGTCAGCACGGGGCGCAGGCACACCGATAGATGTCTCCGCGCTCATGACGTCTTCGTCAGCAGTAGCGGGTTCTGAGGCTTCGTGCTGGTCGACGGGTACGTCCTCCTCGACTTGTAACGTCTCCTCTTGGCCAGAAACGGTGCGACGTCTTCGCTTGCGACGTTTCGGGGAACGTTGTTTCCTTGTGCGACCCTCCGTGTCCGACGACGGAAGGGAGTCACGTCGTTCTGGCAGAAAGGCCGCTGTAGGAACGATGAGCGAGTCGATCTCCATCGTGTTTCCGAGATCAGGGTCAGCGTCTGGTTGCGTCGGCATCTTCGGAGCGGCGTCAATGGCCGGCCGAGGCGGCGGGTCGTCCGAGGCGCTCTCCGTCAGTGTCTGGTCGGGCTCGTTGGTGGCGTCGTTTGTGGTGACCGGGCGACGTTGCAAAGTGGTAGGAGAAGCCAGAGCAGCGGCATAGGTCACCGGTAGCACTGTAGGTTGCGACGTGGGTGGTTTTTCGGCAGCTGGAAGTTGCGTAATACGCCGTTGTAGGCATTCGGATCTAAGGTGGCCTTCTTTGCCGCACCCGGAACAGGTCCGAGGCTGGCCATCGTATATAATTATGGCACGGCATCCGCCGATCTGTAAGTAGGACGGGACGTGGCTTCGGAGATCTATGGTGACCTGTCGGACCCCGTTTAGGACAGGATACGTCCGAAACTGTGTCCACTTCTCCGCAGTGTGGCCGTGGACTGTGCCGTATGGGCGTAGTGCCGCGACGACTTCCTCAGCTGGAAGTTCGAATGGCAATTCGAAAAGGCGTATCGTTCGCATGCCTAAGCCTGCGTGGTCGACGGTTACCTCTCCCACATTGCCATCAGCGTGACAGAAGCGGAGCCCCTGTTTGGTCTCACGTAGTATGCGTTCGCACGCCGCGTCGTTAATGATTTTCACATAGACCGTGCTGCTCACGATGGACAAATGTATGCCTATAATATCGGTCGCCGGGATCTTCACTTCCTCTCGCAGAAAACGCTCCACCTCAAGTGCTTTGGGTCGGGCATAATCGTTGCAGAAAGTAAATCGGAGTGTTGATTTACGGTAACGGTTCGCCATGGATCGTACAAGGTAAGCCGGCACTTAAGCAACGGCCGTCAGAAAGTAAACAAGGCGAGCTCGCGCGCCGCACGAAGTCAACACGTACGCGTCCGCTCTGTTGCCCTGCCGAAGGCAGACTGCGCTAGACCACAGGTGTAATCAACTTAGTGTTTCTCTATCATGGGACAAGTTTTCCTCCAGGAAGTGCCGCAGTCTACAGTGTTGCCAGATTGTGCAGATAACCGGACTTAGAGAATTAGCGAGTTGGCCAGTTTTGTTGTCCCATGTCGCGATCGGCGCGGACTTAGCCTCTGAAGTGGCCGGCCGCCGGTCGAGTTTTATGTCAAAGAGTGTACATGTATCACACTGGAACAACCGAAATAAAATGTTCAAATGTACCTACGTTTTGTATTTTAATTTAAGAAACCGACCTGTTACCAACGGTTCGCCTATTATTGTGAGCCATATGGCTGTGTCTAATACAGCGCCGTCTATCACAAAGCGAAAAAAGTGGTCGAACTAAAACATTCATATTTCTTTACGTACTACACGAATATGTAATAACCATGGGGTTCCTACTTAAAAAAAACGCAGTTGATATCCGTTTGATCTATGGCAGCGACTCATAGCGAGCCAACCATAGCGCCATGTGATTTCCCCCTTCAAGGTAGACAAGTTTCGTCCTTTGTAGTTTTTTCGCGTGACGCTTATTTCGTGAGATATTTGGGTCGGTCACGATCAATGGACCACCCTGTATACCATTTGTTCATTCAACGAGTTTTCAGAACCTTTTTCCTTATGTAACTTTATTTCTGATTGCTGTGGCGGATCAATTTTCCTTGCCTTTGTTTTCCATATGGAGTACAATTAAGCTGTCGTGGATATCACTTAGTCTGTGTGTGGTGTCACCGCCAGACACCACACTTGCTAGGTGGTAGCCTTTAAATCGGCCGCGGTCCGTTAGTATACGTCGGACCCGCGTGTCGCCACTATCAGTGATTGCAGACCGAGCGCCGCCACACGGCGGGTCTAGAGAGACTTCCTAGCACTCGCCCCAGTTGTACAGCCGACTTTGCTAGCGATGGTTCACTGACAAATTACGCTCTCATTTGCCGAGACGATAGTTAGCATAGCCTTGAGCTACGTCATTTGCCATGACCTAACAAGGCGCCATTATCATTTGCTATTTATCTTGTGATGCATGTACCGCCAGACCGATGTTCACCAGTTATGGATTAAAGTTAAGTATTCCAACAGCTACGTACTTTATTTGCTAGACTCAAATCCTTTAACTGTTCCAGACCTCACGCCAGCCTGCGTAAGCTTAAACGCGTGCCTTTCGGCTTCACCTCCTAGTGGCTTGGCTGCCATGCCAAGTCACAACACTGTGTCTGCTCTTCTCCGTAGGAAACAGTGTGTGAGTCTGTTTTGTGACACATCAGTCGTAATGTAACACTACATACGTTGTCAATGAGCTCCATCACGATGGAAAACGTGACTCACGTTACTGCGTATTTGTCTCAGGCCGTTTTTCCCTGTACAGTGGACTTCTTGGCGGTGGGGCACGGCTACGGGCAAGCGATGCCCCGACTCCTGCCGGACGCCGCTCACCACTCGCCGCGCTCGCAGGTAAGCGGCTGCAGACTGGATATTCCCGCTCCGTCTTCCGGCTTACGCTTCGCAGGTAGCTTTCCAGGGGAAATAGCGCGTGCGTAAGTGTTTCCCGCGTCCCCTTATGTCCTGCGGCAGCTGTGCGCGGCGGAAAGTTTGAGTGGTATTTGGCGGAATCGTTACTGCAGCTCACATAACGGACCTAGCAGCCATAGCCAGCATGGAGAGAAATATGTCGGAAAAAAAAGACAGCAGATTTAGGCTTATCGCACGACAATCCGTTTGCAGTGGAAAACTTTTTTTTTTTTTTTTTTTGGTCATCAGTCTACTGACTGGTTTGATGCGGCCCGCCACGAATTCCTTTCCTGTGCTAACCTCTTCATCTCAGAGTAGCACTTGCAACCTACGTCCTCAATTATTTGCTTGACGTATTCCAATCTCTGTCTTCCTCTACAGTTTTTGCCCTCTACAGCTCCCTCTAGTACCATGGAAGTCATTCCCTCATGTCTTAGCAGATGTCCTATCATCCCGTCCCTTCTCCTTATCAGTGTTTTCCACATATTCCTTTCCTCTCCGATTCTGCGTAGAACCTCCTCATTCCTTACCTGATCAGTCCACCTAATTTTCAACATTTGTCTATAGCACCACATCTCAAATGCTTCGATTATCTTCTGTTCCGGTTTTCCCACAGTCCATGTTTCACTACCATACAATGCTGTACTCCAGACGTACATCCTCAGAAATTTCTTCCTCAAGTTAAGGCCGGTATTTGATATTAGTAGACTTCTGTTGGCCAGAAATGCCTTTTTTGCCATAGCGAGTCTGCTTTTGAAGTCCTCCTTGCTCCGTCCGTCATTGGTTATTTTACTGCCTAGGTAGCAGAATTCCTTAACTTCATTGACTTCGTGACCATCAATCCTGATGTTAAGTTTCTCGCTGTTCTCATTTCTACTACTTCTCATTACCTTCGTCTTTCTCCGATTTACTCTCAAACCATACTGTGTACTCATTAGGCTGTTCATTCCGTTCAGCAGATCATTTAATTCTTCTTCACTTTCACTCAGGATAGCAATGTCATCAGCGAATCGTATCATTGATATCCTTTCACCTTGTATTTTAATTCCACTCCTGAACCTTTCTTTTATTTCCATCATTGCTTCCTCGATGTACAGATTGAAGAGTAGGGGCGAAAGGCTAGAGCCTTGTCTTACACCCTTCTTAATACGAGCACTTCGTTCTTGATCGTCCACTCTTATTATTCCCTCTTGGTTGTTGTACATATTGTATATGACCCGTCTCTCCCTATAGCTTACCCCTACTTTTTTCAGAATCTCGAACAGCTTGCACCATTTTATATTGTCGAACGCTTTTTCCAGGTCGACAAATCCTATGGAAGTGTCTTGATTTTTCTTTAGCCTTCCTTCCATTATTAGCCGTAACGTCAGAATTGCCTGTCTCGTCCCTTTACTTTTCCTAAAGCCAAACTGATCGTCACCTAGCGCATTCTCAATTTTCTTTTCCATTCTTCTGTATATTATTCTTGTAAGCAGCTTCGATGCATGAGCTGTTAAGCTGATTGTGCGATAATTATCGCACTTGTCAGCTCTTGCCGTCTTCGGAATTGTGTGGATGATGCTTTTCCGAAAGTCAGATGGTATGTCGCCAGACTCATATATTCTACACACCAACGTGAATAGTCGTTTTGTCGCCACTTCCCCCAATGATTTTAGAAATTCTGATGGAATGTTATCTATCCCTTCTGCCTTATTTGACCGTAAGTCCTCCAAAGCTCTTTTAAATTCCGATTCTAATACTGGATACCCTATCTCTTCTAAATCGACTCCTGTTTCTTCTTCTATCACATCAGACAAATATTCACCCTCATAGAGGCTTTCAATGTATTCTTTCCACCTATCTGCTCTCTCCTCTGCATTTAACAGTGGAATTCCCGTTGCACTCTTAATGTTACCACCGTTGCTTTTAATGTCACCAAAGGTTGTTTTGACTTTCCTGTATGCTGAGTCTGTCCTTCCGACAATCATATCTTTTTCGATGTCTTCACATTTTTCCTGCAGCCATTTCGTCTTAGCTTCCCTGCACTTCCTATTTATTTCATTCCTCAGCGACTTGTATTTCTGTATTCCTGATTTTCCCGGAACATGTTTGTACTTCCTCCTTTCATCAATCAACTGAAGTATTTCTTCTGTTACCCATGGTATCTTCGCAGCTACCTTCTCTGTACCTATGTTTTCCTTCCCAACTTCTGTGATGGCCCTTTTTAGAGATGTCCATTCCTCTTCAACTGTACTGCCTACTGCGCTATTCCTTATTGCTGTACCTATAGCGTTAGAGAACTTCAAACGTATCTCGTCATTCCTTAGTACTTCCGTATCCCACTTCTTTGCGTATTGATTCTTCCTGACTAATGTCTTGAACTTCAGCCTACTCTTCATCACTACTATATTGTGATCTGTGTCTATATCTGCCCCTGGGTACGCCTTACAATCCAGTATCTGATTTCGGAATCTCTGTCTGACCATGATGTAATCTAATTGAAATCTTCCCGTATCTCCCGGCCTTTTCCAAGTATACCTCCTCCTCTTGTGAGTCTTGAACAGGGTATTCGCTATTACTAGCTGAAACTTGTTACAGAATTCAATTAGTATTTCTCCTCTTTCATTCCTTGTCCCAAGCACATATTCTCCAGTAACCTTTTCTTCTACTCCTTCCCCTACAACTGCATTCCAGTCACCCATGACTATTAGATTTTCGTCCCCCTTTACATACTGCATTACCCTTTCAATATCCTCATACACTTTCTCTATCTGTTCATCTTCAGCTTGCGACGTCGGCATGTATACCTGAACTATCGTTGTCGGTGTTGGTCTGCTGTCGATTCTGATTAGAACAACCCGGTCACTGAACTGTTCACAGTAACACACCCTCTGCCCTACCTTCCTATTCATAACGAATCCTACGCCTGTTATACCATTTTCTGCTGCTGTTGATATTACGCGATACTCATCTGACCCGAAATCCAGGTCTCCCTTCCACTTCACTTCACTGACCCCTTCTATATCTAGATTGAGCCTTTGCATTTCCCTTTTCGGGTTTTTTTAGTTTCCCTACCACGTTCAAGCTTCTGAGATTCCACGCCCCGACTTGTAGAACTTTATCCTTTCATAGATTATTCAATCTTTTTCTCATGGTAACCTCATAAACTGGATAAATTTAAATACATTTTCTGGTGACGTGAAATGTACAACTTCATAATAGACGTTCATACTGAAGACACCTGGCAGTGTAATTATGTGTAAGTATTCCGTAATCTATTTCCATTGCGAGTTTGCAGTAAGTTTTTGGATCTATGTTTATGTTGCTGATCTGTAGCAGTGTAATTACAGACTGAGCTTTTCGTGGTAGTGTTGCACGTGTGTACGAAATTTTCCAAAATTAAATGGTACGTTGCAATTTCACATTACCCACAATATTGCGGTCCTAGCCCTGCCCCTAAATTGATTAAATAAAGAATATGGAAATTGAATGGTTTTTTATAAATAAAAAATATATTATTATTATGGGCAACGTCCTTGCCGCAGTGGCCATACCGGTTCCCGTGCGATCACCGAAGTTACGCGCTGTTGGGCGTGGTCGGCACTTGGATAGGTGACCATCCAGGCCGCCATGCGCTGTTGCCATTTTTCGGTGTGCACTCAGCCAATTGAGGAGCTACTCGACCGAATAGCAGCGGCTTCGGTCAAGAACACCATCATAACGACCGCAGAGCGGTGTGCTGACCCCACGCCCCTCCTATCCACATTCTCCACTGAGGATGACACGGCGGTCGGATGGTCCCGGTAGGCCATTCGTGGCCTGACGACGGATAGCTCGTCTTTTCCCGCTGATTTTCGAGAGGGAATACATCCATGACATCACAATTTACAGCTCCCTGTGGTGGTGGTATTGTGAAGGAAACGTCCTTACACACATACTCATGCACAAGCGAGTGGGAAGAATTGGGTGTGGCGGCAGGGTGAGGCATTGTGAGCCCTTCTTCCAACAGGAGAACACTTGCACATTCGCCAAATAAGGAAGAAAAACTACCCTATGTCCTTCCACAAAACAGAGTGAATATTTCCTGACAAGTTCTAGTTTTGGGTAGTGGAAAGTGGGGGTGGGCATGGGGGTTGGTATTGTCAACTAGGCCGCTGCTCAAGTCTCAGCCAGTATTCCACACTGTTATGCAAATACCCCTAACAGGTTTGAGTTGTCAACTGGCCTTTGTCTGGTGGGGTGGGGAAAACCCATGATGTTGAGCGCCCTTGATGGCAGTATTGTGAATGGAGCAGTCTGGTCTACACATGTCAAGGCGAGCACACAGAATTGGGAAAAAAGTGAGGGGTGGGGGCAGCGGAAAATTAGGTGTGGGGCTGGTATTGGAATTTTTCCAAATGGATAGCACCTACAAATCCCAAAAACGATGAAATAAAGGATATACCAAACTTTGCCCTTCCACACAATTAGCTCAATGCAGACTCAGCTCTTTCTGTCAACTCCTGGTAGGGGGATGGGAGAGAATGGAAAGAGGGAGGGGTGGGATGAGGGGGAAGCCCATGACATCACAATTTTGAGAACACTCTGGTGGTAGGACAGCGAACTAGGTCAGTCAGTGTATTTCCTATATAACTATCACACTAGACCGACGTTAGAGAGTATACATTGGTACTCGATGATGCATCGTTTTAATTGGGGAAATCTGCTGTCGGTACCATACTGTAACAAGTTCGTCTCTTACAGAATGGAAACCAATTAAACTGCATACAAGACCGCTAAGGACGAATTCTGCGCTATAAATTACTGTAAGGTATGTGAAAACTGCTGTGAGTGAACATAGGAACTTATTTGCAGGTAAATTTGTGTTTGAGCTACTGAGAAATCACAAAGGTATTTCCTTTATCTGCCTCAGTTGCAATAGCTGTACCTATTGACATCTTAATATTTAAGCTTTTTGCAATATTAACTTGATAATTTATGTTTGTTTGTTGGTTTGCTTCTTAATAACTTCTTTGGTTTGTAAGACTCAAGGGTAAATGTTGTGTGAATTGCTTTTACATTACTTTACTCAAACTATTTATCAAAGAGTTAGTTTTATTACATTGTCTATTTTCAATTAAATATCACAAGAGAGTTTTCTTTTCATCTGTAAATTTGAACAACATGAAAAAAAATTAGAGGTGAAACTTGATTACTGACAAGCAATTGCCCAGTATACATTTAGTTAGGTGAGATGTCTTTTGCTTCGTAAGTCTCTCAAATTCCAGACTTTATTCAATATAATCTGTTCCTTCTTTGAACAGCAAAAGCAACAGGCAAATTGACCACAATGTTGATGTTGGAATTACATACTGAGCTGGACATAGCTTACTATAAGTAACTATTGAGAACTGGGAAATTTTTTAAGGAGAGCAAACAGCTCAGAACTGAAACACTGTACCTAGTCTGACTGCGTAGAGAGTAAAGTCCGAGGTGGAACATAGGGACCAGCCTGGTATTCGCCTCGTAGAACGTGGGAAACCAAGTAAAAACCGTACCCAGGACGGCTGACACACCGATCCCTCGTCGTTAATCTCTAGCTGTAATACCTCCCCGTGCCAAAGGTGTCCCATTAACACACGTGACTCCCCGGGAAGGTATATTAAAACTAATTTCCGTATTGAGTTTCATGATTTTAGTTCTGATCCCTCCGAACATTCTGAAATTTCCTAAAGCCTGACGCAGCAATAAATTGATGAGTTTTGATAACGCTATTGGAAACACAGTGATCTCTATTGGAATAAGTAGTATTGATCAAAATAAAATATTTTTATACATTTTTAATGGGAAACGACTGCACTCTTGATGATCAGCACCAAGCAATTACATGTCTATGAAATGTAAATAACAATTTCGTTGGAGGCAATAAGCTACAAAAAGAGAAAAGTGATAATGACACATATAATAAAAGTCACAGTAACATACAGAAAGACTTATATCATAAACGGTATACAGAGACGCCGAGAAAAGCGCGAACATAACTCAAGACACGCACTTGTCGAATGATGAACGGTGTAGGAACGCTACGCACTAAATAAGTGAAGCTTCACCCATTGTCCACTACATGTCCACAGAAGGAACCAATAAGTCTAGTCTTATGATAACAACGTATGATAAAGCTTACAATAATCAATCTGCATGCATTATAAAAGAAAAAGCATGACAGTTTATGTTTGTCAAAATTATCTGCTATAAACGTTAGTTACTTTTGTAGAAAAAATAATTAAGAAATGAATAAAAAGTCAATGAAAATCAGACATAAGAATGTTAACTGCTACCTATGGACAGTTCATGGAAGTAACAACAAAGGTGTAGAAGCGTCACTCTTGCAAAGTTGAACGTAGACAATACCATCAGTTATCATGGAGACGGGTGGTGTGGAGTTTATGGATAAAGTGCATCAGTAATAAGGTAGATGACAAGCCAACGATGTATTGCTAGGCAATAGGTAAAACTATGGTAACTAATGCAAACCAAGGGAATACCTTTTTAATCTCTAGAGAAGAAGAGTATGCACCCAAATCTATTCAATTTTTTTTTAAAAAATGACGTGAGTGAAGTTAGTAAACTGCAGAGTTTCAAACTAAAATTAAGAAGTAAATCGATGATAAGTAATTTATTATTACTGTGCGAAGAGAAGACCTCTTTAAAAGTAATGAACCTATAATTAGAAAAGTGTAGATCTTGCGACCATACTTCAAATCATCACCAACGTAAGTTGTCCACATTATAAAATTAATAGGTAACTTAATGATATTTCAAAATCTGTATATATGAAAAGAAATTTAATATTAAGAACAGCTTTGAACTTAACCAAGCAGTTTGCAGTATACACATTCCAGAAGGTACTAGGTTCACCTCAGCAGATGTTTAGAATCTCTACACCATCACCTCAATTAAATATACCGTATTTATTATTCAAAGTAATCTATTAAAACATAAAAAAAGAATCCAGGGAAATAGTAGAACTTACTGAATTGTTAGAAAGTACTCTTGTGTTTCTTTCAATAATAAGGTTTACGATAAACAGATGGACTAGCAATGGGAAATTCTCTACCTGGGCTTTTAGCAGACATTTTTGTTAAATACACTGAAATTAAATTCTTTAAGGAAAATCCTGAAATTAGCAAAAAAACTGTTTGTTACAGGAGATATGCAGATGATACATTGTTGCTCTACAAAGTATCGAAAATGGAATAGAGGCTTTAGTTGAAGTTTAAAATAATGGCCATCTAAAATTGTCGTTTACTGTAAAACATGAAAATAGCAAATCATTTAATTTCTTTGACCTTACTATTAAGAAACACGGTAGCAAACATTACTTTGCTATTTATAGAAAACCTACAGCAACATTTGCTATCATAAAGGCTACATCATGTCATCAACAGAGATATCGAAGACCATTCATTGTCTCAGTGATTCACAGAATGTTAAAGTTCTCACTACATTTAGATGAAATTCAAAACTGAACTGCTTTCACCAAAAAATTAGTTAGGGCTAATGATTTTAATGCACATGAGACTGATGTTTCGTTCAGCAAGTTAAAACAAATATTTCCAGATTCTCCTGCTACAACTACTTCAGAATTTGTTAAAATTACTCTTTCGGGTAATCTGTTTGATAAAATGTAGAAACAGTTTTAAAGATACAGTCGTAACTGTAGTATTTACCACAAATAATCTCATCCAAACGAAGTCAAATATACAGCAAGTCGTCAAGTTAAGAAAAATTCTGGTATCTCCATGGTTATTTGTGATGACTGTAACAGAAAGGTCGTAACTTTCTCATCCATTTCAATGAGCGTACCACTGTTGCTGCTTATAACAAATCATTGTTTGGCTAGCACCTAATACAAAACAGCAATTCTGAAGGTTTCATCCAAAAGAACTTTAATTTTACATCATGCCTCATGCCCTTAAAGAGCACCTGCTGAATATCTCTGAAGAAATCGAAATTAATTCAAATTATAAAAAAAAAAACGTTCCTTTAATTTCCTAAACGAGCAACTGGATTTTAGAGAGGAACGTTTCTACGACCTGTTTGATGATTTACTATGGTTCTGCTCTTTTGCTCTTTTTTCTCTAATTTTTAATATTTTTATTCTCTATTTTGTTCTTCTTCTATATTTATACATTTGCTTTTCAAGCATTAAGCTTGTTTATATTTATTGGTCTTATTCTGTTTCAAGCCCTGTCAAGCACACCACTGACAAAACTTTTTGCCTCTTCAGCGGTCTCATGGCAAGTGATCTAATATTTCGCTAAGTACTTACACATACAATGTTAGTCATTCTAACAGCAACTGATGTGGTATGTCACTTGATAAAATTTTTTCCCCTGATACGTTATTATCATCGAGTTCTAGCCCGACTACTGAAGCGACAGACACCGGTTGGCTCTTGGATGTTCTTCTCTCCATGATGACTAATGGCTTCTTTTGCCAGTACGTCTTTGGCTCGTCTCTGTTCTTGCCTCCAAGGTGACCGACGGCATCTGCTGGGGGTACATCTTTGCCTTACCACAGGGCGCCCTTCAGCGATCATCTCCGTGCCACCCAGCTCCATGACAACTGAAGGTATCTCCTACATTCATCTTTGAATCCATCACGTTTCGACAACATTACTGTTACTTCCATGTGTTGCTCATAGGTGGCAGTTATGATTCCGGTAACAGAGATTTATTGGCTGTCGATGTATTTATTAATTACTTTTTCTACAAATGTAACTAATGTTTACAGCGGATAATTTTGAAGAATTTTAAAATGTTATTTTATATTTTTTCTTTTATAATACACAAAAATTTTATTAGTCTTGCGTTATTATCGTAAGACTAGCCTTATTGGCTCCTTGCACTGTCATGCAGTAGACGATGGTCGGAGCGTCATCTATTTAACGTTTAACATTCCGATGCTATTCAGCATTCGACGAGTGTGTCCCTTGACGTAGGTTTGCGCACCACTCGGCGTCTGTGCATACTGCCTAAGTGTAGAAATCTTTCTTTATGTGATTATCACTTTTATTGTACACGTCGTCATCACGTATCTCATTCTGTTATTAATCCATCCAAGGAAATGGTTATTTACAGTTTAGAGATATGTGATGGTACTAAGCAGATTCAGAAGGATGTAGGCTGCAGTAGGCACTGGGAGATGAAGAAGCTTGCACAGGATAGAGTAGCATGGAGAGCTGCATCAAACCAGTCTCAGGACTGAAGACAACAACAACAACATATGTGATGGTCTGATGATGACTGTCATGAGTAAATCCAGTTACCATTAAAATTTTTAAAGTACAATATATAATTTATATCGTGTTGAGCCTCTTTCTCCTGAGGTCCAAAGTTGCTACAGACACGTGCACATCTGTGTCCAATAGAAACCTGTTTTGTCTTCGATCCAACAACACAATAAGCGAAACTCCATCTCTGCAAGCGTTTCAGTCTTGTTAAAATTTACTGTGAGCGCCGCTTCGCATCCCAGCATCACCTGTTGTTCTTTAAAGGCAGATTATTCTCATTCCGTATCATCCAATTCTACTCTCTGTTCTGACTACAGTTCCATCCCATCTGCCCTAGTTTTCCGTATTTTCCACACTGGTTGGCGCCAGTAACACCGTATGTGGGCCTGAAGGTTTACAATGTGAACATTTGACGTCATCGGAAAAACTCGTTTTTTCAGGGAGCGTGGTCAACGCCTCTGCTTCCTGTAGCACTGTTGCCGTTCCTGTGGCACCAGCTTAGTCTTTCGGATACCCTGCCCGTACGTTTCTTGATACAACAAGAGGCAACTCCTGCACAAATTCGTATAACGCCCTTTGTTCTGCTTCCTGCACAAGGACCTTCTCTGTGTCATCACTTTCCGTCAGCTCATACGTACTGACATTTAGTTTCCTTATTCCAGCAACGAAACTCTCGATGGATTTATGCTATCTTTGAGTCACGCTGTTTAATTGCTCCCAGTGATGTATACAAGTAGCCGTTCTACAAGGGTGTGCTTAAAAGTAATGCCTCCGAATATGTTATGCGAAATTCTTAAAGATTTTTAAATAAAACCAAATTTATTAACATTCAACGTCTTCGTACTCCATGTTTACATTATTTCTCAACATAATCACCCTGGCGACGAACACATTTCTTCGAACGAGAGACCAGTTTCTTGATACTGTCAACAACAATCTCACTTCTGCTTGCACCGCTTCATCGTTGTCGAACTGAAGACCTCGAAGTTGTTCTTAAAGTTTTTGAAACAGACGGAAATCGGATGGGGCCAAGTATGGAGGGTGATGTACGGCAGCGAACGCAAGGTGTCGGATTGTCGCAGGTGTCGCAGCTGTCGTATGTGGTCTGGCGTTGTCACCGTGAGGGGAGAGGGCTCTCCACGTGTGGACAAGCTCTTAGAATTCGAAGCTCAATTACAACATCCTGTTTCGCACTTGCCGACAGCGTTATGTTACACACCGACGTGTTACACTCTGCAATTCGGAGCCCTCTAGCGACAGAGGACTACAAATAGGTAGACAAGGAGAATAAAGATGTATAATGTTTTGATAACGTTTATTTCACTGAGAAAGCTTAAAGAGCTTTCACATAAAAAAATTCGGAAGCAATACTTTTTAGCACGTCCTCATACTATAACACCGTAACAAGACTTTCCTCGAAATTTCAAATGTCTGATCATTTTATAATTCCTCATGGTACATCACATATCTTTCCTCATTGTGAGTTAACGAGCATTTCGCTCTCATTTAAATATATGGCCGAAAGAGTCAGCTGACTGGAATTGTAGAACGAACCCTGTCGTCCAGGACCACGTGCCACAAAGGGCGCAGATTCACCACGAGGTGGGGAAACTCACAGGCGTCTATTGTCTATTCAGGCCTAAGCGCTGTAGTGTGCGGGTGAGACAGACGAGAACCTACGTCATTTACAAACCCAGTAGAAGGCTTTTGTGGCCAGGGATACTTAGCAGTGTCAAACATGGTGGACCTAAAATAGGACATAAAGGGAAATTATTTAATTCTGTAGTAATTCAAGGAATCAAGCGACAGTAATTTTAATCTGCCATCCTCCATAAATTTTCATGGTGATCCCAATAAAACTTGAATACTGATCACATCTATAATAGTATAGGATTTTATGTCAAATTAACAAGTTTTGTAACAAAGACCTGAATGCTAAAATCTGAACGCTTTGGTCGATTTTAGTGAACGGCATTACATACAGAAGTGCATCATTAAAATGAAAAATGTTCTAAATATCAACTCTGTAACTTTATTTGTTTAAAAGATATATTAAATTTAAATTCTCAGCATTTTCAGTTAAGCATCAGATCATTATTTCCTCCACACAGAACACATTGAACGATGACAGCATGATACCTTATTGAATTATTAGGTAACAGAATATTTGTTGTAAAGTTTAGTGCATAATAGTTATTTTTGTTCTTTAGTTATTTATTTTATTTTGTGCAAGGTTACTGGCCGTGGCATTCAAAGTTAAGAAGGAAATTTTATTGGTTTTATGTAAGAGAATTTAACGTTTATTATGTAATGGATATTATTGTTACTTTATTCAGAACGTGAAAGTGGTCAAGCTTTGATTATTTAAATATTTTATAATATAAAATAATGTAGAATAAGCTCTAGCCAATCAAATGGACGACTCCAGGAAAGGGAACTGCGCTTGTCAGTTAATCGAAGACGTTCGGCGCGCGGGAAACGCGGTCGGAGATGGGCAGAAGGCAATTCTGGTCTGGACACCAAAGAATACAGCTCTGTTGGAGGCACCAAAGGGTACAGTTCGGATTGAGACGCGAAAGCAGGCAGTCGGTCTTTGGGCAGCTAGGAACTGAAACGACTTGGAGCGGTTAGCAGCCGGGCGCCTGGTGTGAACTCTAACTTTTCGCATAGTTAACGAGGTGGAGTATCGAACTTGTAATTCGCGATGACATTGTGAATGATCGAACTGTGTCAAATGGGTATGCGCTCGAGTGTAACAGTAACACTAAATACGACCACTTTCGCTATTAGTTTTGCAGCGCCGAGTGGCCGCACGGTTCGAGGCGTCATGTCACGGACTGCGCGGCCCCTCCCTCCGGAGGTTCGAGTCCTCCCTCGAGCATGGTTGCGTGTGTTGTTCTTAGCATAAGTTAGTTTAAGGAGTATGTAAGTCTAGGGACCGATGACCTTAGGAGTTCGGTCCCTTAGGAATTCACACACATTTGAACATTTGCTATTAGTTTTTTTTCTGAATAAATATTATTTTAACCAAATCGTAATTGTGTTGTTTACATCATTTATGGGTCGTTAATTTGGTTCCCGATATTATTATTACTGTTCTTATAAGTTATGTTAACTTCGTATTTCTCAAACTTGCAATCAGCCAGAAAATTTAACCAAAGGGTCACAAGTGTCTAACTTAGGGCGTGTAACGCAACACGTGCGGTTCAACCCCAAGACTAGTTGGAGCCAAGACATTTCGACGAAGAGGAACCGCATGTGAGCCCAAACATCTCTGGGACGTTAGCTCGCAGCATCTACTACTGAACATCCATTTGCTTAACAAATCATTTTCGCAGATGTCAGCGTTTTGTCCACAAATGCTATCACCTATTCACGCTTTACCAAAAAAGGATAATTAGGTTAAAGACGCCAACATCTATGTCGGGCACTGACAAAGTGGACGATGCTCTGTCCTCTTTTGGTTCAATCTATGCAAGTCTATGTTATCTGCCCTCATTTGAGCACCTTGCTTTGGTAAAAACTGAACCGCCTCAGTAGTTTTAAACGCGAGTACTTTGGCTTGCTCATTGTAAAGCTTGCGTCTACAACAATAGGACAGAAGTAATGGGATAGCTGCAGGGAAAAACTAATACTAGCATCACACCACACTCTTGCCTACCATCATTCCTTAATCCTTCACCTGAGCGCCAGCCGTGCACACTCTCTGCAGTCTCTTGCGTAATACCCTGGTCTTCTGCATTTAAAACGGGATACTGGTTAATGACTGCGCTCACGGGGCACTACGTCCCATCAAGTTACTCTGGTCACAGCTAAATGAGCGCAAACCAGCGTATTTTACTAGCGTTACCCCTAAATTCACTCAGATCAAAGCCTGTTTGTACTTTCTCCAGCACTCCAATCTAATCGTCTCGCCGTTTCCAGTCACTCGAATAGAAATCAGTAAAACCACAGGTTTTCCTCACTAACCAGCTGAAATCATGATGATTAAGAGTAACCCACGACGTTGCATGCACGTCATTGTAAGAATGTGGAGGGGTGTTGCAGACACTGTTATATGCCAGGCTTGTCGACTCAGGATAGCTCGCAGAACTTCCGTGCGCACTAGCAGTTCCTCAGTGGTTGTGGAATCAGAAATGCTCCACTTTCAAATACAATACATGTTCAATGAGACACTCCTACAGAGGCTGTTGGTGGCGACTCTAAGGCGGCCGTTGATCCCCAGGCAGCTGTGACTACCTCAGCAAGAACACAAGGCAGCGAACTTGGTCCACAGTGGTGAATGGTATCTGGGCAGGAGCGCCGGCTTAGCTGAGTGCAGTCCTGATGTCTGGCACTGACAACTTAGCAGCACGCGTGTGGAAAGCTCGTTGATGCAGGGGTCAGTGAAGCGCATGGCTATAAACTCAAGACCATTCGGAGATACTCACAGACCTGATGCATTTACCTGGGGGCGGTTCCAACTGGTTGGTGCTAGTTCAAACCCCGGCAGTGTCAGGTTTACCAGCGGCTTGCATATCAGCAGCTACCAGATTTGTCCGCGGTGGAGCAGAGCTCAGATTCGGGATCAGATGAAGACAACAATGCAGCTAAGTCAGAATGGTGAGTATTTATAGTTGCTCGCCCGGTTTTGTTGAGGCAGCGCGGAGATTTTGGTCATGTAGTCGACCGCGGCGGCTCAGCACGAGATAATTCAACCGACCACTGCGATTGACTGCGCCCTTGCACCGTCCTGTGTCAATAGGATTCGAGCCCTGACAGCAGGTTTTCATAAGCAGCTGCCTTTCTTGCCTGGCCACTCCTCGTGAAGTCTGTGCGAATGAGTGTTTGCGTAAAGACAACATTTGTGAGATTTTTAAGCTGTACTATAGTTTATCATTTCAGTTGGTAATTCTTCTTGCATTTCGCCCCCAGCACGGCAAACGTCGAGAAGGAAGGACTATGAATAGCAGCAGGTTTGTCGATGCCATCGAAAACATAGCATATGGTATTCAGGTCTGGATACAGAGCTGGTTACACAGCAATTCATAAACTGTTTGCTCTTGTATATATTTTTCCAAGATGCGAAACTCATATGACCTACACTGGACTCGCATTCGGGAGGACGACGGTTCAATCCCGCGTCCGGACATCCTGCTTTAGGTTTTCCGTGATTTCCCTAAATCGCTCCAGGCAAGTGCTGGGATGGTTCCTTTCAAAGGGCACGGCCGACTTCCTTCCCCATCCTTCCCTAATCCGATGAGACCGATGACCTCGCTGTTTGGTCTCTTCCCCCAAAACAACTCAACTCAACTCATATGACCTAGCACCATTGACTTCTTGGAAGATATCCTCATCTTTTCCGCTGATATACGAATAGACACTTATAAAACCTAATCAAACACAGATCCATGCGAATGAATGTCGAGCTCATTATTCATGTAAAGATAAACCTCGTTATACGAGGGTTGTCCAGATGGTAAGTTCCGATCGGTCGCGAAATGGAAACCACAGTGAAATTCAGAAACGTTTTATTTGCAACCGTTAGGTACAACTTCCAACTGCTTCTCTACATAGTCGCCGCTCCAGCTCCGTGTGTTGTCGTAGTGTTGTATCATCTTTCCAGTATCCTCCTCATAGAAAGCAGCCGCCTGTGCTTTCGGCCAGTTATCTGCGCTGGTCTGCAGCTCGTTGTCTGTGGAAAAATTTTGCCTTCGTAGCCAGCGGCTTTTCTGAGCAGAGATGAGACTCAGGGGGAGCCAATTATATGTTATGGGTGATCGAACACTTCTCATCGGAAACTCTGCAGGAGCGTCTGCATTGCCCCTGCAGTGTGCGGCCGAGAATTGGCATGAAGAAAGGAACTGCTCGACAGTTGTGTTGCGTGGGCTGCATGACACAGGCGAAATCTCTAACCAGGCCCTAATACTTGACGGGAGACACTATTTCCTATGCATCTGTACGTGCTCACGGTTCACTCAAAACTGAAAAGAACGACGCGGCACGATCGACGAGCATACTAGAGACACTGCCCAACACATCTGTGCAAAGCTTTACCGGATTTTCCCAGTGGTTTCCATTTCGCGACCGATCGGAACAAACGTTCTGGACAACCCTCGTACATAGCTACGGTGTGAAGTCTGATTTCTCACTGAAATACGTCAGCTATCATTAAACGTTAGTAAATCCGTTAATGAAATTGTTTTCTGTTGATTTGCGTCCAGAATATATTTGTTCTGTCCACTGCAATGGTTTTATCATGTACTGAGTGACTGGTTACATAAGGGCCAAACGGCCTGTGATGGAATTATTTTGAGAGCATAATCACAAATATTGTGCTTCAGCCTGAGACATAGCCCCTAGCCATCCTTAGCTCTACTTGCCGTAAGCCTAACGTGTCGCCTGAAACTGTAGTTGAACTGTGTGGATACCAGATGGACGTACGTTTAATAACCTAGACACCTGCGAGATGGTTCTGGCTATTCCAGCTTTCTTTTCCTCGTGAGTGTAACGTAGACGGTAATAGCAGTGTGGCCAGAAACGTCAATAATCTCGCACAGTAGCGAGAATCTCAGTCGATATCCGACCACTTAGGTCATGTTGAGTATTTGACCGACAATTTGTCCAGATTCTGCAAAACACCGCCTAAAAACAATGAACTATCTTCGTATCATTTCATTTGGTGACGTTACAGCACATGAGAACCTAACAGGATTTGCAGATACACAGACAGACGGCAGAGGATTTAAAAAGTCAGCTGAACGGAATGGGTTGTTTATTGAAAAGAGGTTATAAGGTGTACGCCAATAAAAGTAAATGAATGGTAGATTGTTGTAAAATAATCAGGTGGTTTTAAAACAATTGGCGATGACCGAAGTAGAGGATTTAAACGTAGACATGCTGTAGCAAGAAAGTAGTTTGAAATAAGAAAAATATGTTAACGTTGTATATAGAGTTAAGTATTAGGAAGCCATTTCTCCAACATTTTTGGAATGTAGTTGTTTACAAGTGTGAAACGTGGACAATAAACAATTCAGATAAGAAGAGAATACAAGCTGTTGAAATGTAGAGCTACAGCGGACTGTTTAATATTCTAATTTCGAGCTGTTGAACTTCACAGATCCTGAGTTGTTTGTTGGGGCCCTGAAATTGTTACAGTTTAGGTAAGTCATTGCAACTATTGAAAAGAAAATTTGGAAGAAACAGCTACATGTCTTGACTTGATTAAAAGAAGCACATAACCATAATCTACCGCAGAAACCGCGAACAAAACCCGTGCGCAGTAGCTGGAAGAAAGCACAGGTCACACTCGTCCTCCATTTGATGTAGAATTTTGTCTCGAACAGAACGACTTCCTCCACGCCAACCCGCAAGGATTCCGAAAATATGGACAATATGAAACCCAACTCGCATTTTTCACACCTGAACTCGAAAGGCACTGATCAAGGCGGTCAGGTAAATAACAAGCTGTTGTTCTAACGAGAGCACCATTTATTTTCATTGATTGTATGTTAGATATGACATTGCACGAATTATGAGTTGAGTATGGGGACAGTAAAACTGTTGTAGTTAAGAGTACATGTATTTCAACTATAATTTACTGAACTTTACACAAACTTTCACTGTGGAATTGCTCAGGAACACAGAAGGAGGCCCTCAAACTGTTCTGTCTCGCATGTACCACTTTGTGCATGCTGTCCCTTGAAGAATAGGTGCCAATGGCGAAAATAAAAGTTTATATTTAGGTCAGTTGTACTTGGTTTGTAACTTTAGCTGCACGTGTTTTAAAATAATAATGGTTCAAATGGCTCTGAGCACTATGGGACTTAACATCTGTGGTCATGAGTCCCCTAGAACTTAGAACTACTTAAACCTAACTAACCTAAGGACATCACACACATCCATGCCCGAGGCAGGATTCGAACCTGCGACCGTAGCAGTCGCGCGGTTCCGGACTGCGCGCCTAGAACCGCTAGACCACCGCGGCCGTCTTTAAAATAATACATTGGTGTCATTTAACCGTTATTTAATAGAGGCAGCACAGCCGAGCTTCTGAACTTAACGCTAATGAGGTCGGATATTTCGAAAGTAGCTGTAAATAATCGCAAAATACTGTCGCAGAAATATTTTCACACAATAAAGTTACCTTTATAGATCAAATGATTTGTTAAATCGTCAATCAAACTCACAGTAGCAGATAACAACCTACCAACATACAGAATGTACAGACGGGCTCACATATACCAACAAATTAGACAAAGAAAGGTAATGCAACAGACAAAAACGATTTTTACGACCAATTTCATTAGAAGAATTATAGCTAGATACTTTTTTACATTTTACAGAGATAAATAAAGAGTACTCATTAACGTTGGTACAAAGATGTTAAAACTTTTTTGGGTTTGTATAAAAGGCAGTTGCTTGCATAAAACAGACGTACCTGAAGCCCAGTAATTTTGTCAGCTTAAACACCGAATAATGAATAACTACAACTGCATGCCTCCTCCTACAGTTGAGTCGTCGTAAGCTGATGCCTGACAGTTGCAGTAGGTTGGAGCGGGAGCTTCACGCGCCTGCTCAACCAATAACGTAACGCGATTTTGTACACGTTTCTATAGCAACGCCTCAGTGTCATCACAGCTACTGTTTCCGCCTTCTGCCGTTTACACATCGCAGCTGAAAACTGGTAACAGTGCTGTGAGGTATCAGGGACGATCATCCGCCGTCTCTAAGTAGGCACCATACTGACTGTAAGTCAATTGTCTCACTTATGTGACAAATCTCATATCTAATCACACCTGATGGGGATAATCGGATTCTAAATATATGATGTACAATTTCAGTCCTACCAGATCCTAACCTAATTTTCAGTTGAACATTTTCGTAAGCCTTTATGATCTCTTCAGTTCTTTACAGATAAGCTTAATGTTGCAGCTTTTATAATATTTAAATTTGAATCTTGTTAAAAATAGTCGCAACACAGTAAATACGCTCTAAGACAAAAAGACGATGTAAAACGGAGCAGTTATGCAGATTGGTTATAAACTGATTAGGGTAGATCAGGGGCATTCCGTTCATTTGATCTGTAAACTCTATATATTATCACATGAAATATTTTTAAAAATCTGTCAATGTGATAATATTATGGTATATTAATTGTGCTTACAATCCAGTATACAAAAGGTTGAAATTCTTACACACGAAAAAAGTATTAAACAACCTTCTGAAGAAGGCAGGAATCACAAAATATAAAAATGACGGGGCTATTTCAGCCAGTCAAGAGAGACTATTCCGCCCAGTATATATAAAAAAAAACCATAAGCATTTAGCGCAAGTAAACATTTTTTGACCTTTTTGCACCGACACACACTTCGTGAAACTGTGTACCACATTGCTGGAACTTTATCCAGAACAGCTGCCTATAACGCTTGTTACTGATTGCTTCGTATCTTCCTCGGACCAACAAGCAACTGCCATTTTCCGTTTGAATGTACGGACCATCTGAAAAGAATCCAAGAAAACGTGTTCTCTAGAATTTCTCAACAAATATCAATTAAACCAATAATTTGAGTGAGCGGAAATTGCCCCGCGTCTACGGGACGAAATAACTCCATGTTCTGACATTCCGAAAGACGTGGCAAATCTGACCTTTGTGGAAGAAGTCGGCAATTATATTGATGCACACAATAAAGAATCTGTGTTCTTATACAAGTGATTTGAAAAATTTTAAATTTCACTTCATTGTGCGTTTTATACCTTCATTTGTTAGGTTGTATTCTTTAACTGTGTCAATTATCGATCATAATTCCCTTACCACTAGAGTTTGTTCTTCTGTCCGGTCAATAATGCAACAGAAAAATTCCTTACTATAGCGACATAAAGCGTCACAGAGATTCTGGTAAACATTGACCAAAACGGCCTAGCGCACTGTTCCCACATTTCTTCTTTCAGGCAGATTAGCCCCCGTGATCCTCGCTGCACAGGTATCGATGGAAAACGCAGAACTATGAACGCTGGCGGCTAATAGATGAATGTGTGACGCTGAATACCAACTTCACCGGGCAGTTGGCAAGGATAGTAAACAAGGAACAGGTAGATACAGGGTATAAAGTCCTTGCGAATTTCATTCCGTGTTCTCAGATGGGCCGTAATTATGCCACGAAGGTAGCGCTTGAGCAGTATACGCAGATGTCAGCATTTGAGAGAAGACGTGCAGTTGGGCTCAAAAAAGCCAGTTGTAGCAATTGGTGAATGCTCGACACCTGACTAGGAGCGGAGCCGCTATTGGACGATGTAGCACGAACAGGTGAACCAAGGTCGAGCATAGCGTCAAGAAGGCAGTGGTCGATCTAGACGGACGATAGAACAAGAGCACCGAGCAATCGTCAGAGAGTACCGGATGCTACTTGGATCAGGTGTATCAGTGACCACAATGGCCATTAAGAAATGCTCACAGAAAAGGGCTCAGCTCACGGCGCCCCACGCGCCGGCTACCATTGACCTCTATACACCAACAAGCCCTTTGACAGGGGTGTTGGGCGCATTCGGCCTGGAATCTTATTGATTGGAATAGCATTGTCATCAGTGATGAGTTCCGCCTGGAACAGAGTCACGATGACCACTGAAGACGCGTCCGGAGGCGACCCCGACAGCAGCGGGAAACCAACCAGACTGTGGCCTGCCACACGGCCCGATAACCAGGAGTGTTGATCTGGGTGCCATTTCATTTTATACCAGGACTTCTCTGGTTATCATTCGAGGCACATCGGTACGTTGACTGTATTACGCACCTAGTTTTGTTGCCCTTCGTGGTAAGCCACACTGGGCTTACATTTCAGCAAGATAATGGCCGCCCTCACTCGGCGAGAGTATCTACTGATTGTCTTCGTGTTGGCCAAACTCCATCCTGGCCAGTAAGGTGGTCGGATCTCACCCTGACTGAGAACGTTTGGAGCGTTACGGGCGTGACCTTCCAAACAGCTCGGGATGTAACGCACCAGTTGGACAGAATATGGCACGATATCGTTCAGCAGGACATCCAACAACGCTGTTAATCAATGCTACGCAGAATAAGCTCTTACATAAAGGCCAGAAGTGGAGCAACGCGTTACTGACTTGCTCAGTTTGTGAAGCTCTTTCTCTTCAATAAATCATCCAGTATTTCTGCAACTGTAATCATTTGCTTGTCTATACATGTACGTCTCATCATTACATGTGTTGATTTCCATCCCATTCGGATAATTCCTTCGTGGTGCATCTTTTTTCTGTCTTATAGTGTGTGTGAAGAGACTTACGCGTGAGTCCTCATTGCAGCCGTTGCATAACACATATAAATAAAATGTCGTGTGACTAGGCCCTCCCGTCGGGTAGGCCGTTCGCCGGGTGCAAGTCTTTCGATTTGACGCCACTTCGGCCACTTGCGTGTCGACGGAGATGAAATGATGACGATTAGGGCAACACAAAACCCAGTACTTGAGCGGAGAAAATCTTCGCCCCAGCCGGGAGTCGAACCCGGGCCCTTAGGATTGACATTCTGTCGCGCTGACCACTCAGCTACCGTGGCGATAAAAGCACAGTTTATACGCGTTGTTAAATCATTTCGCTCTGGTGTGTAAACAGCAAGTGTCTGCCACCGTACAGACGCTCACGCTAACAGCTTTTTCTTTTCTCACGAGGTCAGCTGGAACTCATCGCATTAGTCTCTGCTACAGGTTCGTCTTACACAGAAAATTCTGCAACTGCTGCTAATAAAAAAAAAAAAAAAAGAAAATCTACATAACTGTAGAGTAAGAATTTTCAGAAAAGTTGAAAATCGAACCTGTTACTGAAGTTTCTTTAATTACACAGCGAATTCTTAAAATTATACTCGCTAATGATATTTTGGCTAGTAACAAGAATGGATTTAGGATGAAACATGTGACTCATATCCACAATATTAGAAGTAAAAATAAATTACTGTATTTCTGCATCTCTATCTAAGATTTGAAATGGAGTTTTATATTTTGGCACAAAAGTCTTTAGCAGATTCCCCCTTACCTCAGACACAAAGTAATCGTCTGCATATTAGCATCATTTAAATGTGGAATGAGTAATGTAAGAGAAAGAGCAGTGGCGATTTTCTTCTCTTTTTTTTTTTTCGAAATTTCCCTTCTCTCCTAACGTGTAATCTACGAGTAATTGACAATTATCTGTGCGAGTGGATTAGCGATAGTTACTTTTGACAATTAATGCATTAACTGGAGCTGCGAGGGGTGTCGTTACTTGCACCTATTTGCTTTCTTCAGGCTCCTACTGGTCTGATGCTGCCAGACACTGCATACTGTCCCATGCCAAACTCATCATCTCAACATCTCGGAGTAGAACTAACAACCAGCATCCTCAATTACTTGTCAGACACATTACAGTCTCGGTCTTTCCCAACAGCTTTCACCCTCTACAGCTCTCTCTAGTGCCATGATGGTTAGTTAAGTGGTTCAAATGGCTCTAAGCACTATGGCTCTGAGCACTATGGGACTTAACTTCTTAGGTCATCAGTCCCCTAGAACTTGGAACTACTTAAACCTAACTAACCTAAGGACATAAAAAACAACCATGCCTGAGGCAGGATTCGAACCTGCGACCGTAGCGGTCGCGCGGTTCCAGACTGTAGCGCCTAGAACCCTTCGGCCACCCCGGTCGGCCCTATGCACTATGGGATTTAACATCTGAGATCATCGGTCCCCTAGACTTAGATCTACTAAAACTTAACTAACCCAAGGATTTTACACACATCCATGCCCGAGGCAGGATTCGAACCTGCGACCGTAGCGGTCACGCGGTTCCAGACTGAAGCGCCTTGAACCGAACGGCCACACCGGCCGGCATCGGTTAGTCCCTCATATCTTAGTAAACTTCTTGTCAACATATTCATTCACCTTATCAGTGTTTTCCACCTTTGCACACTAGAGTTGTGTTGGCCAGGAACGTTCTTTTTCCTGTGTGGATCAGTAGGTAAAAACCACTGCTCACAAAACGGAAAGTTGTCATACAACCAGCAATAACTAAATCTACAGCTGTATTTTCATCTCTGATTTATACCGGAGGCAACCGGTTTCGGCGTTCCATTAGCCCATCATCAGGCCCTCAATGGGAGGCTGGTAGCTGAGCTTATAATGCCCGACACAATGTCATGCAAAAACGAACCAGTTTCCGCACCAACGTATGTATCACGGCTATAAATTTGTAAATGCCGAAACCGTTTGCCACTGGAATAAACCAGAAATGAAAATACGGGTGTTGGTTTATTTTGTATCACTTTATGTCTGACCTCTGCTCTCACTTGTGCGACTGGATTCGTGATTTCCTGTCAGGAAGGTCACAGTTCGTAGTAATAGACGGCAAATCATCGAGTAAAACTGAAGTGATATCAGGTGTTCCCCAGGGAAGCGTCCTGGGACCTCTGCTGTTCCTGATCTATATAAATGACCTGGGTGACAATCTGAGGAGTTCTCTTAGGCTGTTCGCAGATGATGCTGTAATTTACCGTCTAGTAAGGTCATCCGAAGACGAGTATCAGTTGCAAAGCGATTTAGAAAAGATTGTTGTATGGTGTGGCAGGTGGCAGTTGACGCCAAATAACGAAAAGTGTGAGGTGATCCACATGAGTTCCAAAAGAAATCCGTTGGAATTCGATTACTCGATAAATAGTACAATTCTCGAGGCTGTGAATTCAACTAAGTACCTGGGTGTTAAAATTACGAACAACTTCAGTTGGAAAGACCACATAGATAATATTGTGGGGAAGGTGAGCCAAAGGTTGCGTTTCATTGGCAGGACACTTAGAAGATGCAACAAGTCCACTAAAGAGACAGCTTACACTACACTCGTTCGTCCTCTGTTAGAATACTGCTGCGCGGTGTGGGATCCTTACCAGGTGGGATTGACGGAGGACATCGAAAGGGTGCAAAAAAGGGCAGCTCATTTTGTATTATCACGTAATAGGGGAGAGAGTGTGGCAGATATGACACGCGAGTTGCGATGGAAGTCACTAAAGCAAAGACGTTTTTCGTCGCGGCGAGATCTATTTATGAAATTTCAGTGACCAAATTTCTCTTCCGAATGCGAAAATATTTTGTTGAGCCCAAACTACATAGGTAGGAATGATCATCAAAATAAAGTAAGAGAAATCAGAACTCGAACAGAAAGGTTTAGGTGTTCGTTTTTCCCGCGCGCTGTTCGGGGGTGGAATGGTAGAGAGATAGTACGATTGTGGTTCGACGAACCCTCTGCCAAGCACTTAAATGTGAATTGCAGAGTAATCATGTAGATGTAGATGTAGATGTAGAAGACAGTGTTATTACTCAGGGCACATATTCGTTGAAAGCAGCGATGATGGCTGTTAATCAGTTGAAATCGATTTGCAAAAGTAAATAAAGAAAACATGATTTTGCGACTGGTTGCTGCTATGGTAATTTTATGGCTTACGGTCACAGCACAACTTGGGAACCACATGGAGCCCATCATTCATTATTTATTACTGGTTATCGTCCCTCCTAACGAGGATGAATGAAAGAAAAAGTTCTGAGTTCGGATTCCGGGCAGATAGCAGGTTTTAATCTAGACTGAAATTTTCACTCTACAGCGGAGTGTACGCTGATATGAAACTTCCTGGAAGATTAAAACTGTGTGCCGGACCGAGACTCGAACTCGGGACCTTTGCCTTTCGCGGGCAAGTGCTCTGCCACGAAGTTTCATATCAGCGCACACTCCGCTGCAGAGTGAAAATCTCATTCTGGAGGTTTTAATGTGTCAGGAATTTCCGAAAAAGGTGCCACTCCGCTGCAAAGTTGCGGGTGCCTTCTGACAGGGTAATTGGTTGGAAACCCGAAACTGGGAAGTGATCTCCCGCACTCATCAGAGTGAGTGTGCGCTCGGCGCGGCCAGGTGGGCAGTGAGCGAGCGCCGGCGGCTCGGTAACAAATGGCGAATCAGGCAGGCGCGTGGGCCCGCTGCCCTCGTGGCGCCACCGGCTGCACAAATTGCGGCCAGGCTGCGGCTGCCGCTGTGTGTGGGGGGGGGGGGGGGGGGCGGAGGAAGGGGTGCGCGCGTGTCCCGCATAGCGACCAGGCTGTGCGCCTCAACCGCTCTCCACCACAGCTTTGCCTTCGCGCCTCGCGCGGGCGCTACATCTCGTTTCCATCATTTCCTGCCGCCGGCCCGTCCCGTGACTGTCTTCGACAAGTGAGCTGGCGGCTGTTGTGCGTCACGTCGCACAGCCCCGGAGACTTCGCGTTCGATTTGTGATAACATTATCGATATAAGTTCTTTATTTATATTAGTGCCTATATCCACTTCTGTAACCGTTTACTGGTAAGCAGCTCTACCGTTCCGGTCACAGGAGGATGAACTGAGCCCGACCGACCGTCGTGTCATCTACATCTACATCCATACTCCTCAAGCCACCTGACGGTGTGTGGCGGAGGGTACCTTGAGTACCTCTATCGGTTCTCCCTTCCATTCCAGTCTCGTATCGTTCGTGGAAGGAAGCAATGTCGGTATGCCTCTGTGTGGGCCATAATCTCTCTGATTTTATCCTCATGGTCTCTTCGCGAGATATACGTAGGAGGGAGCAAAATACAGCTTGACTCCTCGGTGAAGGTATTTTCTCGATACTTCAACAAAAGCCCATACCGAGCTACTGAGCGTCTCTCCTGCAGAGTCTTCCACTGGAGTTTATCTATCATCTCTGTAACGCTTTCGCGATTACTAAATGATCCTGTAACGAAGCGCGCTGCTCTCCGTTGGATCTTCTCCATTGTAACAGTTGTGTTACTAAATGTGACACTTCTGTCACTCAATGTAACTGGGTTTTCTCTTTTGATGCTGTCAATTGTCAGGATGAGCATTCTAAAGCATTCTGTCAGGGTGAAAATATTAAATAAATTAACTTTTCTCTCTTAACAACATGTGGGCAGGGTGGGTTCTTCCTTGGCTCGGGTATGAGGTCGAATGAAACATCATTTTTACATAAGATAACTTTTATTGAAGATTTGTACAACTGTATCTTACGGGATGTTCTGGTTCGGAGAGCGGCAGCTGTGTCGTTTGTGAAGTCTTCTGCTGCGGCAGCGGCGGCGGCGGCGGCGGCGGCGGCGTCTGATTACGCGTAGCGGTGTGTATCTCGTGTCGCCGTCTCGCCCAGTTGACTGGAGACGCGCAGCGCGAGGTGGCCCGTTTAATTATTGCGAGCGAAGTCGTGCATTGGATGGTGATACCTTGGATGTGGCGTCCCAGTGTTTCTCTTCTCTAAGCGGCCGCGTGTGTTGTGCGTCGACCAGCTTAGCGGCGCGGCGGGGCAAGGCCAGTGTCCCGAACTCGAACCACGGACTCCCGCTTGCCAGTCTTCGGCTGTCAGGTCTTTATCCCAGCTCACAGGTGACTGCTGAGGTGAGGCCGTCTCCTTCCCGTCCTCACGAGTCACCCGGGTACGTAAGAATCAGACTTCAAATACCTTTTAACTTCTGTCTTCTGGCGCCGCGGCTGCTGCTTGCTATTTCATTACAGCGGCTGTCTTGGTGCGTCTGTGCATGATGCAGTCTCTTCTTGCATGACGGTCTTCAGCACCAAAACTGACTGAAAACTACTGCTGCTCTTCTTTTGTCTCTCGTCTTCGTCTCCGTCCCCGTCTCCGTCTTCGTCTTTGTCCCCGTCTTCATCTGTCTTCATCTGTCGGGCCCACTGCGTCTCGCGTATTTATTCACTTCAGTTCACTGGAGGTGAACGACTTCACGGCCATTGCCTCTTCTGTCACGTTGAAAAGCTTCTCGAAGAATCTTCTTAACATTGGTCATTGGCTCTAGGGATGTAGGCGAGGGCCTTTGCTCACATGCGACAACTGAGAAACACGTGAGCCGGTCGGGCGATGCCCTGACGGCTGAATCGACAGCGCCCGCTTATGTGGAACTTGCGGACTTCACGGTCATTGTCTCTTCTGTTCTGCTGTTCTGCCCGCTGAATGCGAGTATGTAACTCTCTAAACTAAACCAAGTTTTTCATTTATATTCTAATTTCTAGTTCACTTTGATTTCACTAATTTATTTACTTAAGTACCACTCAACATTCCTCCACCCTTCGGAGAAATTCGCCCTCGAATTTACCACTCAACATTCCTCCACTCTTCACACGGAAAAAGCACAAGCACTGAAAACTCTCGACTTAGAAGATTACACACGCTTCACATTAAGTATGTGGAAAATACTTCATCACTTTACAAAAGCACTGTACGGTCATGAATCACATAGTTCTTACATAAATGGTTGTAATAAGTGTAACAAATCTTGATGACAATGAATAAACAAAAAATAGATTTTGCACTTAGAAAATTACATAGCAACAGCTGTTTAATCTACCCTATACTAATGCAAGAATATCTATTCTACAGTATTGTTTATTTTAACAAGAGACTGTTTAATAAAGAATGAAGTACAATAAACAAAATTAATACACTAATGCTCGAAAGTAACTACTGAAGTACACCAGTTAAGAGTGTGGTATCCAGTTAACAGGGATTTGATGAAGTGGTATATTATTATTTGGCTTATTTTTTCGTCTTAAATATAAGAAAACTGTACAAAGCAGAAACATCAACACAAAGGTTCCAGATATACCCGTTCCTAGCATTATAATTTTAGTTTTGTGTTCACCTTTTAATTTTAAGACATGTTGCATCTTAACATCGGCATCAATTTTGCTTTGCTGTGAGTTTATGAACGTATCTAATGACTTCAGAAGGGAACTGTCAAGGGAGTAATTGAGGTAGGATAGGTTTTGTGTAGGAATTGCTTCCATGGCGTTTTCTGAAAAAAGCAAACATGGTTATGGACCTGCGATCCTAGTAAAAAGAAAAATAAAGAAAAGAGGAAATACCTTGTTAACTACAAGATCTATGTGTTTCTACGTTCAACTTTTTTTTTTAAATAAACCATTATCATGCATTAATTATTTACATTTGTATATTATCCACAGTCTACTAAGATTCCACTAGGACATTCGCACCCTTGGTCGAAGATTGTATGGTGCCATGTCTGTATGTTGTGCTGGCGTGGCCACTCTTTTTCCTTTACGGGAACTTCCTCCACCCTTCGGAAAAGCAGACACTATTGTTGAAGGAATTACATCTGGAGCGCCCTTAAAAGGTTTTAAACGACTTGCATGCACAATGGTAGTTCGGGTGGGCAGTTGCAATTTAACGTTGACTGGTGACGTGATCTCAATAATTTGGTAAGGACCTCTGTAGTTTGTTACAAATTTCTTAGTTTTTCCTTTCGCTATGTAAGGAGTTGAAAGCATAACCCACTGACCGATTTTGTAATTTGGATATTTAGCTTGGGTATTACCGAATCTTTCCTGTCGTTCCAAAGCCTTTGTATTAGATTTTTGAACCTTTTTCCATACATCCTTCATCATTCGACTGAAATCTTACTGTTTCTCCGACTTTTCCGTTTTTCTGCCTGATTACATCAAAAGGGGACGGCATTTTTCTCCCATAGACCAGTTCATAAGGTGACATGCCAGTTGCTTCATGCGTTTTGGCGTTGTATACCGACACGATTATTGGTAAATACGTATCCCAATTAGAATGTTGTTCGTTAATATAATAACTAAGCATCTTGCCAATTGTCCGATGAACTCTTTCTGTGCGCCTGTTGCACTGAGGGTGTAATGGAGTTGTGCGTAATTTGCGTATTTTTAATAAGTGGCATAGCTGTTTCATTAATTCAGACATAAAATTAGATCCCTGATCTGTGATAATAGCTTTAGGTATGCCAAATTTAAGTATCCAATTGTTAACTAAAGCTTGGGCAACTGTATTTGCTTGCTGATCTGAGAGACTCACCATAGCCAGATAGCGTGAAAAGTGATCTATAATTGTAAGAACATACTTATTACCAGCAGGTGTTTTATGAAATGGCCCGTAGAGATCCACTCCGCAGATTTGAAATGGACATGAAGCCTCGGGGAGCCTCTGTAAGGGTATTTTTGAACCAGAAAGTTCAGCTCGTTGTGCGCACGCAATGCAATTACGAACGTACTGCGCAACATCGTGCTTTCTGGTTTGCCACCAAAATCGCTCTGCTACTCGTCTTTCGGTTGTCCGCTGTCCACCGTGTCCTGCAAGGATATGATCGTGGGCCTCTGCCATTATTTCTTGTCTAAGGTGTTGGGGAACAACAATTCGCGGTCCAAGTTTTGTTTTACGGCATAATACACCATCTTCAAAGCAAAATTGTTTTTGAGTTGCGTATTTTTTACATTCTGTATCCTCATCTTGTGCCTTTTTCCAGTCCTCAGTATCTCGGCCTGTTGCTTCCAAAAGTGCTATTTTCCGACTTAGGCAATCTTCATTCGTGTGTTTTTTGCCTGGTTTATGGATAACTTCGAAATCTATTTCGGAAAGACATAGGGCCCAACGAGTAAGATGACTAGATGGATCCTTTAATCCAAGCAACCATTTTAAAGCTGCGTGGTCTGTAATAACCTTGAATTTCCTACCATACAAGTAGCATTTAAAGTATTGATACCATAAATAACACTTAACAATTCTTTCTCCGTTGTGGAATAATTTCTTTCTGCCGTTGTTAGTTGTCTCGAAGCGTAGGCTATGGGGTCTTCCGCGCCATTAATATTCTGACTCAAAACAACTCCTACTGAATGACCACTTGCGTCACAGGATAAAATAAATTCTTTGTTATAATCTGGGTAGGCTAATACTGGACTGTGTCTTAACTTATCTTTAAGGGTTTGAAATGCTGATTCACAATCTTCAGATCAATGAAATTTTGCACCCTTTTTCAATAATTGGGTTAAGGGTCGGGCAATTTCAGCAAAATTTTGAACATATTTTCGGTAATACGATGCGAGACCAATGAAACTTTGTACCTCCTTAACGCGTTGTGGTGTTAGGAAGTCCTTAACTGCCGAATTTTTTTTTTCTTAATCGAGGATCTGTTTTAATTCCTTTTTCACTAATGACATACCCTAGGTATGTAACCTCTGTCAATGCAAAAGTACATTTTTCCACATTTAATGTTAATATAGCTTTTCTAAGTCTCTGAAAAACATTACGCAGACGCACAGCATGTTCATTAATGTCTCTGGAGAATACAATAATATCGTCTAGATATACACAACATTGCTGAGTTTTGAGTCCTCGCAATACTCCATCGAGTAGTCTTTGAAAAGTTGCTGGTGCATTTTTCAAACCGAAAGGCATTCTTTTAAATTGCCAGTGGCCTCCAGGGGTAGAAAATGCTGTTTTATGCCTATCTTCAGGTGCAACTTCCAATTGATGATATCCGCTACGTAAATCAATTGTTGAAAAGTATTTACTGTTACCCAAACTGTCAATGATATCTGTAATGTTTGGAAGAGGATAAACATCTGAGATTGTTTGTTTGTTAAGGTGTCTGTAGTCACAACAGAATCTATATCGTTTCGTACCGTCGGGAGACTTCTTTGGAATAATTACAATATTTGAATTATACGGCGAATCAGAATATTCTATAATTCCATCTTTTAGATGCTGTTCCAAAAATTCATCCAGTACTGGCTGTAAGTGATGCGGAACTCTATAAGGCTTCCTATAAACTGGGGGGGGGGGGGGCTATTTCCTGTTGGGATCCTATGCTGTGTGATGTCTGTTGCTGGCAATGGACCTTCTGCATTAAATAAATCTTGGAACTCAACTAAAACTGCTTCTATCGTGTCTCTATCCTTTCCTTTCAAATGCTCAATCTTCTGGCGCAATGCGGTTTTATAGGCGTCTGGTTTCTGACCATCATTAATATCTGACCAAATGAAATCTTCTTCTTCAAAAGTACTGACTGTAGCTACTAATAATCCCTTATGCAACTCTTTGTCCTCCACTCCGAAATTGTCAATATGTACCGGTACTTTTCTTTCTCCCTCAACGTCTTGAACCCGTACAACACTCCTACGTACAAAACAATGTGATACGTCTAATTCCTCATTTTCCTCTAAAGGCTCTATTAGACACACTGTATCTGTAGGTACTTCGTGGTCAACGGTCATCCAGAGAAGTTTTCCTGAGCCAGATGGTATCTGATCCCGCGAATCAACCTTCAAGGACGTTGCACGCAGTGTAGTTGATTTCGCCTTCCGGTTGGGGAAATATTGCGGCAGAGGGCCCTTTGCAGCGGTGTCACCTAGCTGAAACACTATTCCGCTAAGTTCTACAGTTTGCTGGCTGAGGTCGATTTTAGCGTGATGTTTATTCAGGAAATCCAGTCCTAGGATCGCGTCGTACCCGTCAGTTACCTTTGTTACCACTTCTACATCTTCTTGAAATTGTACACCGTGAATATAGAAAATCAATGATGTACATCCTAATGACTTAACTGTACCTCCTCCTACTCCACTCAATCTATACCTTGGAGGGTCATATTTCTTTTCTCCAATACATTCATTACTTACTATTGATACGTTTGCGCCTGTATCCACCAGTGTCCTTGCCTCTTTATCCTGTATGGTAGCAGATAACCAGCATTCCGTCTTCACATTCGCCTTAATGGCGTGAAATTTTATTGGGAACGCCTGGCGGCGGCTCCGACATTCCCGTTTGAGTTTAACTGATTTCTATTTCCAAAAACTTTCTTAGACCTGCATTCCTTGAATGTGTGACCTATTCTTTGACAATTAGTGCATTGAGGTTGTCTGCAATTTTTTGCTATATGTCCCTGTCGATCGCACCTAAAACATCGTACTCCTGCTGGAAATACATTTCGCTTCACCTTGTATCTGGTGGCAATGTCTATTTCTTCGAAAGCTGTCGCCACAGATACAGCTTCTGCTAAATTTTTAGGAAACTCTGCCCTGACACGACGGGACGTTTCAGGAGGTAACCCACGTAAAAATGTATCCAGAGCTCTATCTTCTGCCTCTTGTAAAATAACTTTATTTGCTTCATCACTAGTTGTCAACTGATAGGTGTTAATATTAACTTTTCTAATCCTATCTACAAAGCTTTCTAACGACTCGTTTTGCCTCTGAGTGATAGTGTTTAACTGTTCCCTATAAAATCTACAGCTGTTCTGTTTTTGAAAACGTTTAAGCAATCCTTTCTTCAATTCCTCAAATGTTGGAGCATTCCGTAATTCTTCATGGTATAAGACGTGTGCTTTAGCCTCTCCTGTCAATCTTAACTTTGTCATATGTAAGAGCTGTTCATCTGACCATGATCCTAACTTTGCAGCTGCTACTAAATCATCAAAAAAGGCTGCTATGTCCTCGCCAGGTTTACCTGAAAAAGGAGTTACTAAGGCTGCTGCTGAGGAATCTAGGGTGGGAGGGATTGAACTGGTTTACCTAACCTCACACAACTGCTTAAATAATGCATTATTATCACTTTTAAGCTGTTCTATCTGATTAACTAAGATCGGAATAGCTTCCTCAGTAGAAACCGCTTGTGGTGCTGACTCTGACTTTGTACGATTTCATGTCATCATTTTACAAACTGTTAGTTACACAATCTTACTACACTGAATGCAAAAGATGTTTAAATATTTTCGACAAACTCTTAAAATCATGGGAGAAAATACACTTCTAAATAAAGAAATATTACGACTGCTATGCAAACCTCTATCCCTTCACACATTAAAAAATACTAACTGTGGACCTTTAGTGACTGTCATTCACACCTCATATTGAGCCAAGGGTTTTTTCACTGACACCAAATGTAACAGTTGTGTTACTAAATGTGACACTTCTGTCACTCAATGTAACTGGGTTTTCTCTTTTGATGCTGTCAATTGTCAGGATGAGCATTCTAAAGCATTCTGTCAGGGTGAAAATATTAAATAAATTAACTTTTCTCTCTTAACAACATGTGGGCAGGGTGGGTTCTTCCTTGGCTCGGGTATGAGGTCGAATGAAACATCATTTTTACATAAGATAACTTTTATTGAAGATTTGTACAACTGTATCTTACGGGATGTTCTGGTTCGGAGAGCGGCAGCTGTGTCGTTTGTGAAGTCTTCTGCTGCGGCAGCGGCGGCGGCGGCGGCGGCGGCGGCGTCTGATTACGCGTAGCGGTGTGTATCTCGTGTCGCTGTCTCGCCCAGTTGACTGGAGACGCGCAGCGCGAGGTGGCCCGTTTAATTATTGCGAGCGAAGTCGTGCATTGGATGGTGATACCTTGGATGTGGCGTCCCAGTGTTTCTCTTCTCTAAGCGGCCGCGTGTGTTGTGCGTCGACCAGCGGAGCGGCGCGGCGGGGCAAGGCCAGTGTCCCAAACTCGAACCACGGACTCCCGCTTGCCAGTCTTCGGCTGTCAGGTCTTTATCCCAGCTCACAGGTGACTGCTGAGGTGAGGCCGTCTCCTTCCCGTCCTCACGAGTCACCCGGGTACGTAAGAATCAGACTTCAAATACCTTTTAACTTCTGTCTTCTGGCGCCGCGGCTGCTGCTTGCTATTTCATTACAGCGGCTGTCTTGGTGCGTCTGTGCATGATGCAGTCTCTTCTTGCATGACGGTCTTCAGCTCCAAAACTGACTGAAAACTACTGCTGCTCTTCTTTTCTTCCTTCGTCTCTCGTCTTCGTCTCCGTCCCCGTCTCCGTCTTCGTCTTTGTCCCCGTCTTCATCTGTCTTCATCTGTCGGGCCCACCGCGTCTCGCGTATTTATTCACTTCAGTTCACTGGAGGTGAACGACTTCACGGCCATTGCCTCTTCTGTCACGTTGAAAAGCTTCTCGAAGAATCTTCTTAACGTCGGTCATTGGCTCTTGGGATCCAGGCGAGGGCCTTTGCTCACATGCGACAACTGAGAAACACGTGAGCCGGTCGGGCGATGCCCTGACGGCTGAATCGACAGCGCCTGCTTATGTGGAACTTGCTGACTTCACGGTCATTGTCTCTTCTGTTCTGCTGTTCTGCCCGCTGAATGCGAGTATGTAACTCTCTAAACTAAACCAAGTTTTTCATTTATATTCTAATTTCTAGTTCACTTTGATTTCACTAATTTATTTACTTAAGTACCACTCAACACCATCTCTTTTATCAACCCTATCTGGTACGGATCCCACACTGCTGAGCAGTACTCAAGCAGTGGGTGAACAGGCGTACTGTAACCTACTTCCTTTGTTTTTGGATTGCATTTCCTTAGGATTCTTCCAATGAATCTCAGTCTGGCATCTGATTTACCGACGACCAACTTTATATGATCATTCCATTTTAAATCACTCCTAATGCGTACTCCTAGATAATTTATGTAATTAACTCCTTCCAGTTGCTGACCTGCTATATTGTAGCTAAATGATAAGGGATCTCTCTTTCTATGTATTCGCTGCACATTACACTTGTCTACATTGAGATTCAATTGCCATTCCCTGCACCATGCGTCAATTCGCTGCAGATCCTCCTGCATTTCAGTACAATTTTCCATTGTTACAACCTCTCGATATACCACAGCATCATCCGCAAAAAGCCTCAGTGAGCTTCCAATGTGATCCACAAGGTCATTTATGTATAATGTGAATAGCAACGGTCCTACGACACTCCCCTGCGGCACACCTGAAATCACTCTTATTTCGGAAGACTTCTCTCCATTGAGGATGACATGCTGCGTTGTGTTATCTTGGAACTCTTCAATCCAATCCCACAATTGGTCTGATAGTCCATATCCTCTTACTTTGTTCATTAAACGACTGTGGGGAACTGTATCGAACGCCTTGCGGAAGTCAAGAAACACGGCATCTACCTGGGAACCCGTGTCTACGGCCCTCTGAGTCTCGTGGACGAATAGCGGTCTCCAGAAAAGTTATTATACTCGAACATAATACGTGTTTCAAAATTCTACAACTGATAGACGTTAGAGATATAGGTCTATAGTTCTGCACATCTGTTCGACGTCCCTTCTTGAAAACGGGGATGACCTGTGCCCTTTTCCAATCCTTTGGAGCGCTACGCTCTCCTAGAGACCTACGGTACACCGCTGCAAGAAGGAGGGCAAGTTCATTCGCGTACTTTGTGTGAAATCGAACTGGTATCCCATCAGGTCCAGCGGCTTTTCCTCTTTTCAGCGATTTTAATTGTTTCTCTATCCCTCTGTCGTCTATTTCGATATCTACCATTTTGTCATGTGTGCGACAATCTAGAGAAGGACCTACAGTGCAATCTTCCTCTGTGAAACAGCTTTGGAAAAAGACATTTAGTATTTCGGCCTTTAGTCTGTCATCCTCTGTTTCAGTACCATTTTGGTCACAGAGTGTCTGGACATTTTGTTTTGATCCACCTACCGCTTTGACATCAGACCAAAATTTCTTAGGATTTTCGGCCAAGTAGGTACATGGCGTCATGTGGATGCAGTATGGAGGGGTAGGACTTAGCATACCGCACTCCTAGTCGTTGTCGGCTTACCAGTCGTGCCGCTACTACTCGATCAAGTAGGTCCCCAACAGACAAGACGAGACTAAGTTCACCTCGTTCCAGTTCTCCTACCAACTCCTGACGGTATCGATAATCGGACCTGGGTACTCCGACTGCTGGTCAGTCGCGTTGACCGCTCAAGGACAATTTTGCTGATAGACTGAGAAAATGTGCTAGCTCCGGACCCCAAATTACTGTTCCCCACACAACTTTGTAGTGCGGTTGGTACATGTGGTGCTCTGGTACACATTCTGAGAGGCTGTTCATGGATTTCGCTGGTAACCTTATTACAAAAGAGCAACTACTAGTCTACAAGTAGCTTTCACTAGCTTCTTTACATTCACGCTTATAAAAAATAGTTCCATCTGCAAAGACGAAGCAGATGTGAAGTAATAAGCGTAGCAAAAATAAGAAATAGACTAAAATTTTGTTGTGCAACTAAGTCTGCAATGCAAACTATAAATTCTTGTTATTTGCTCAGTCGTGGAACCTATCGTGACGAGTACGTCAGCAATAGAAAAACGCACTTGTTTTATGAGCTGAAAATGCGTTATTTGATTACGCTGATTACTTCCATTGAATACCACGATATTTCAGAGGTTCCTAATCGAGTCCTTATTTTGTGTTCTTTTGAGAGGATACACTTCTGCCCCTCACATATTTATCAGCGTCGTTGTTCTTGTGTGAACACGATTTTGGCATTTTTATTTAATACTTGGTTACCGGTAGTCGAAGTAGGAAAGAATGACGATATGGATTCTATGATTTGAGACAATCGGAGTGGCCGAGCAGTTCTAGGCGCTCCAGTCTGGAACCGCGCGACCACTACGGTCGCAGGTTCGAATCCTGCTTCGGGCATGGATGTGTGTGATGTCCTTAGGTTAGTTAGGTTTAAGTAGTTCTAAGTTCTAGGGGACTGAGGACCTCAGAAGTTAAGTCCCATAGTGCTCAGAGCCATTTCTATGATCTGAATGAGGATATACTATCCCAGCTGATCCTTACGACCTCTTTTGTACTCTTTTATGATTGGATGGTGTGTGTGTGTGTGTGTGTGTGTGTGTGTGTGTGTGTGTGTGTGCAGTCTGCATGGACATGTGGAGGACACTGTGTATAGTGCATGTGTAATCACTAGTAATCTTTGACCAGTCTCTTGCTCGCCTAAAGTAAACCGAAGAAGGCAGCCATTTAAAAATAGTGGCGAGTCTGGACTATGGTTCTCCAATGTAGCAAGAGAATGCCCCATCACTGACCGGATGGAGGTCTCCTTTGCGGGCGGCCACACTGCGGCACTCTGGCGCTGGTTCCTGATCTGAACCGTTGACTTTGTTGTGTGGGCCAAATATTTTTTTGCAGATTCGTATGAATGTGAACTACTTAAGCCTGTAGTTTGAAATAATGTTTCTTTTTTTCAGGATAACCACTATGAAAAACAGATGGGGAAGATTTTCGGAATTTTGATGCGTTTTTAGACAGGTAAATCTGGAAATGTTATGATTCTTTGTTTTCGTATCAGTAGTTCATCTTTGTTCGACGTGATTAGAAAATAATGTAAACGCTTCTGTTAGATGTAAGTAGAAATATTATCGTATGTTAGTTTCTGGTTCATCTTTGTTCGACGTGATTAGAAAATAATATAAATGTTTGTGTTAGATGTAAGTAGAAATATTATCATGTGCTGGTTTCTAGGCCAAAATTATTTAAGAAAGCCGTGTGCAGATTTTTGCAAGCATTTCCTCAAGGGTGAATAAATTTACGTACAGACTTGAATAGACGAAGCAGACCAGAAGTGCTTGAACCATTCTTAATTTCAGGACAACGTATGTGCTGTATACATATTGATCTGAAATTCATTTTTGTATCAATTTCAGTACAAAATTTTTTTGGTGCAGTGGCATTAAAGATGGGCTTTGTCTTCACCATACATGTGGTAGGATCAGCACAGACAATCACCCATGCTAATTGCTTCAGTAACAAATAATTCATGTGATTGAGCTAATTTATATAAGTGATATCATATTAAGCATTTGATTTTGCACTTCGTGAGCAAATTACGGGGAGTACGTTACCCACTTGCCACACTGCACTGAGAGATGTGTGTGGCACATCTGCAGATAAAATTAATTTTGTCAGGTAAAATATCGTGTATGGAATACTGAGAGCGTGGAGTAAGTCTGATCATGGTACATAATGGCGAGTACAAAGAAATATGTAGAAAATAACACCATGTGATATGGTGCATAAATAAGTGGCCACGACGACGTTTGTATTGAGATTTGATGGGAAAAAGTACTGATAGATAATTCAATGTTTTGGTGAGATCTTACTTTCAGATTAATTTCTAGTGATTCAATATAGCTTCAGAGGAGTTTTGCATGCAAGATATAGAAGTATAGTTTTCTCATTCGGCAGTCGATTATAATGAGATTGTTTCGGTGCATGAATATGAACGCTCACAGTGTGTGTTTGAATTAAGTTTTAGCACTCATGGTATGGAGGACATCCCAAACCAATACCCAACTGTGCACTGTAGGTTTTAATTTTAAGAGGCCAAGTATATTAGGATGGTTAAAGATTAACTGTAATGTTAACGAACAATTATTATGACGTATGGTTACCAGTAAATAAAGCACGAAACAGACTGTGTTAGGCACGTACGAACGGTGGTGAAAATAAATTAAAATGAGTGAACTAAGATGGTGGTTCTTGCAAGTTTAGTCTGTAGCAATTTTCTTCCCGCCATGCGATCTCGTGTTCCTTTTTCGTCCATAAACAAACGGTATGCAATAGTGCCACGAAAACTGTGGTATGACGTAAACCCGGAAGACAATTTTGCACTGTGATTTGATTAAAACTGAGTCAGTACAGCTGTGATACGGTGATAATAGCTCACAGTATTGGTTCCGTAAAATTACAGGCCAGAATTTATAGATCATTTGTTTAGGGCATTATTAAGAGAAAAAGTGTTGTTCTTGATGACGATATGTCTGAGACATCGGTATGATGCATGACCACTAATACCACTAGTATAGATCTTACTCACTCGTCAATTCACATATCTAGTGGTTACCCGCTAGATACGTAGAAGAGTCAAGAGGGTAAACTCTCACTTTGTAACTACAACATACTTTCTGTTCGCCCCCCGCCTTTCTCTCTATCCCCTGTCACTTCTCCCAACATCCTCTCCTCTCTCTGCCCTCCCTCTCCCTTTGTAACTGCCCTGTTATCTTCCATCTTTCCCCTTCTCCTTCCCTGCCTCTCTCCCCTCATCACTTCTTCACATAACTCTTCTTCCTCTCTTCTTCCCTCTCTCTCTCACCACTATTTCTGTTTTTTTCATCTCTTCCTCCCCTCTATCTGTCACCATCTCCCCCTCACTACTTCCTATCCCCTCCTTTCACATACTTTCTCTCCCACTTCCCATTACTTCCCCACCATTTCCCTACTCTCTTCTGAGTTCCCTAGCGAATCCTTTGCGTCACTGTTTCCAGCGCTCCACGCAGCTTCAAATTAAAAGATCATAGCTTTTGGGAATGAGGTAGAAAATCGAGAGCCGTGCTTTCATTGATGCGAGGTGATCTTTGCTTGAGCCAACCGCCTAAAGGTACCATGGATGCCCACTGAACCTGGTCTGCAGGCGTTATTCGTGCCAGCATGAGTCATGTGGTCAATTCATTCGTCAGCCACTGGGAGTCGTTCTTCAGATTAGGAATGCACACTGGCCTTGCCTTCTGACCTGCCAGTGGTATCTCTGAGGGGCACTATCGCCCACAAACTGTTGGAGCTTCCAATAATCAGGTTGCACATCCTCTTCTGTAATCCCAATCTTTTAGGAAGGTCCGTGCAGACGCAGCAAATGTGACATACTGTGTTGACTACATCTACCCTGAACAATGGGCAACGTCCCTTGCAAAGCTATAAGGGGACAGCCCAGTCATCAGAGATGTGAAAGCTTTTGCTCCAGGAACACCAGCGTTTGCCCCAGGTGCACCAACGCCGCCCCAAGCTCAAGCAGCAACCTGAAGCCTGCCGGCCGTTATCACGCAACTTCGAGTTTCTTCCCTACACACAGCACGTAGAAGATATCGAAAAGTAAGCGGTCTAAAGAGCTTTCGCGTACAGTGACCAGCAAGAGCACCGAAGGACTAAATTCATACTCCGTTACTGAATGGCGCATGCTGTTTTTGCTTCAGTAGCACTGTCAAAAGCAATGCTCGAACACTGATAACCTTTATAAATTTTTTGGAGCAGATACGAAGTCGGTAGGCCGCGAGAGTTCCGACGCAGCTCTCGCGGCCTACCGACCTCGTCCGCGCAGTGAGGTCTGCTGTTTCTCTTTAGCTGAGTAATGTAGATTTATGACTGGGTACTAGGGTGCTATAGTTTTGTACTTGACATGGCCAAACTTTGGCATGTAATAGTTTAGCGTTAATAGCTTCTGAAGAAGGCCAAATTATTTTGGCTGGAACCTAGGTAAAGATTGGTTTCTATTTGCAACTGAGGCTGACGTGTTATATGTTTAATTATCACAGTTGCTAACGTGGCTGCACGATGTTAAAAATTCTTACATTTCTTCTGTTCTGATATCAACTGGGCTTAACTTTTTCTGTGAAGTTAGCAGTCGTCGTGCAGCTTTATTTTCGATAGTATTGCACCCAATGTTCAAAATCAAATGGCTCTGAGCACTATGGGACTTAACTTCTGAGGTCATCATTCCCCTAGAACTTAGAACACTTAAACCTAACTAACCTAAGGACATCACACACATCCATGCCCGAGGCAGAATTCGAACCTGCGACCGTAGCGGTCGCGCAGTTCCAGACTGTAGCGCCTAAAACCGCTCGGCCACTCCGGCCGGCCCCAATGTTCACGTGAACCACAAGAAGTGCCGTAAATGTTGCAAGTTTTCTCTTCTGTCAGTGTTATACTCCACACCTAAACGTGAAGATTGGGGCAGCCGATCCTCGTGTAGGAAGCGAGAATGAAAAGGGTTGCTGCCCACCTGTGGTCAAGAGGAGAGAGATATTGAATATGACACAGTATAATACGGTGGCAGGAGGAACAAGACTTTTGGTCAGATGAATGCAGGGTTATAAATACAAAATCGAATGGAGGAAATGCAGGAGTAGGTTTGATAATGAATAAAAAAATAGGAGTGCGGGTAAGCTACTATAAACAGCATAGTGAACGCATTATTGTGGCTAAGATAGACACAAAGCCCATGCCTACTACAGTAGTACAAGTTTATATGCCAACTAGCTCTGCAGATGACGAAGAAATTGAAGAAATGTATGATGAAATAAAAGAAATTATTCAGGTAGTGAAGAGAGACGAAAATTTAATAGTCATGGGTGACTGGAATTCGAGAGTAGGTAAAGGGAGAGAAGGAAACATGGTAGGTGAATATGGATTGGGGGAAAGAAATGAAAGAGGAAGCTGTCTGGTAGAATTTTGCACAGAGCATATCTTAATCATAGCTAACACTTGGTTCAAGAATCATAAAAGAAGGTTGTACACATGGAAGAATCCTGGAGATACTAGTAGGTATAAGATAGATTAAATAATGGTAAGACAGAGAGTTAGGAACCAGGTTTTAAATTGTAAGACATTTCCAGGGGCTGATGTGGACTCTGACCACAATCTATTGGTTATGAACTGTAGATTAAAACTGAAGAAATTGCAAAAAGGTGGGAATTTAAGGGAATGGCACCTGGATAAACTGACTAAACCAGAGGTTGTACAGAGTTTCAGGGAGAGCATAAGGGAGCAATTGACAGGAATGGGGGAAAGAAATACAGTAGAAGAAGAATGGGTAGCTCTGAGGGATGAAGTAGTGAAGGCAGCAGAGGATCAAGTAAGTAAAAAGACGAGTGCTAGTAGAAATCCTTGGGTAACAGAAGAAATATTGAATTTAATTGATGAAAGGAGAAAATACAAGAATGCAGTAAATGAAACAGGCTAAAAGGAATACAAACGTCTCAAAAATGAGATCGACAGGAAGTGCAAAATGGCTAAGCAGGGATGGCTAGAGGACAAATATAACGATGTAGAGGCTTATCTTACTAGGGGCAAGATAGATACTGCCTACAGGAAAATTAAAGAGACCTTTGGAGAAAAGAGAGCCACTTGTATGAATATCAAGAGCTCAGATGGAAACCCAGTTCTAAGCAAAGAAGGGAAAGCAGAAAGGTGGAAGGAGTATATAGAAGGTCTATACAATGGCGATGTACTTGAGGACAATATTATAGAAATGGAAGAGGACGTAGATGAATATGAAATGAGAGATACGATACTGCGTGAAGAGTTTGACAGAGCTGAGTCGAAACAAGGCCCCGGGAGTAGACAACATTCCATTAGAACTACTGACAGCCTTGGGAGAGCCAGTCCTGACAAAACTCTCCCATCTGGTGAGCGAGATGTATGAGACAGGCGAAATACCCTCAGAATATAATAACTCCAATTCCAAAGAAAGCAGGTGTTGACAGATGTGAAAATTACCGAACTATCAGTTTAATCAGTCACAGCTGCAAAATTATAACGCGAATTCTTTACAGACGAATGTAAAAACTGGTAGAAGCCGACCTCGGGAAAGATCAGTTTGGATTCCGTAGAAATGTTGGCACACGTGAGGCCATACTGACCTTACGACTTATCTTAGAAGAAAGATTAAGAAAAGGCAAACCTACGTTTCTAGCATTTGTAGACTTAGAGAAAGCTTTTGACAATGTTCACTGGAATACTCTCTTTCAAATTCTGAAGGTAGCAGGGGTAAAACATAGGGAGCGAAAGGCTATTTACAATTTGTGCAGAAACCAGATGGCAGTTACAAGAGTCGATTGACATGAAAGGGAAGGGAGTGGGACAGGGTTGTAGCCTCTCCCCGATGTTATTCATTCTTTATATTGAGCAAGCAGTGAAGGAAACAAAAGAAAAAATCGGAGTAGGTATTAAAATCCATGGAGAAGAAATAAAAACTTTGAGGTTCGCCGATGACATTGTAATTCTGTCAGAGACAGCAAAGGACTTGGAAGAGCAATTGAGCGGAATGGACAGTGTCTTGGAAGGAGGATATAAGATGAACATCAACATAGGCAAAACAAGGATAATGGAATGTAGTCGAATTAAGTCGGGTGATGGTGAGGGAATTAGATTAGGAAATGAGACACTTAAAGTAGTAAAGGAATTTTGCTATTTGGGGAGCAAAATAACTGATGATGGTCGAAGTAGAGAGGACATAAAATGTAGACTGGCAATGGCAAGGAAAGCGTTTCTGAAGAAGAGAAATTTGTTAACATCGAGTATAGATTTAAGTGTCAGGAAGTCGTTTCTGAAAGTATTTGTATGGAGTGTAGCGATGTATGCAAGTGAAACATGGACGATAAATAGTTTGGACAAGAAGAGAATAGAAGCTTTCGAAATGTGGTGCTACAGAAGAATGCTGAAGATTAGATGGGTAGATCACATAACTAAAGAGGAGGTATTGAATAGAATTGTGGAAAAGAGGAGTTTGTGGCACAACTTGACAAGAAAAAATGACCGGTTGGTAGGACATCTTCTGAGGCATCAGGGGACCACCAATTTAGTATTGGAGGGCAGTGTGGAGGGAAAAAATCGTAGAGGGAGACCAAGAGATGAATACACTAAGCAGATTCAGAAGGATGTAGGCTGCAGTAAGTACTGGGAGATGAAGAAGCTTGCACAGGATAGAGTAGCATGGAGAGCTGCATCAAACCAGTCTCAGGACTGAAGACCACAACAACAACAACATAATACTCATACAACCTAATGTCACGACTATAGTAGAAAGGCAGTTTTGCGACGCCTTATCATTTGGTAAAGCCAGAAAATTCAATGTACTGATAGTAGCTCAGTCAGACAGTCTTACTTGAACAGAAATGCGACATTAACGTAAGCAAGTGTTAGCGTTACAGACACACACACACACACACACACACACACACACACACACACACACACACGCACCCACACACACTAAGAATACTACCTGTCTTCCATAATGTATAACTGTATAGTAACATGAAGCGAGGTACTAAACGAAGCCATTGAAAACGAACTAACGCCCACAGTCGGACAGTTGTAATGTGAAATCAAAATAAACGATTGGCCGCTGCAGGCGGCGATAGCAGCTATAAGGTGCTTTCAAAAAGAAACGAGACAGAGGATTTAAAATGAAAACCTCTGAAGAGATAGCAATTGCATTACATAAAGGACAAGGAAGACGACTGAGGTAGCAAACTGGCCGCTGGAGCGAAAAGGGCGCACATCCACGTGACTGCAAAGTGAATATGTGGATGCTTCGATCGTTTATTGCACTGAGTAGTGCTTGGGAATAGAGAAATGGAGGCTTTAAAAGAAGGGCAAAAGGCTGCAGTTCGTTTCCTTCCAGTGGAAGGAGTGTGGGGAAAGGAAATGCGTCGAAAAGTGGCACAAGTGTACGAATAGCACAGTATGTTCGTCACAATTCCAACGCTGAATCCAACCACTGTGGTAATGGCTGCCAACGTAACTCCCTGGTATTCAATAATAACGACATACAACTGCTGGACAGTGGCAACATCAATGTTGGTGGCGTTCCAGAGCGAGGGTCATCGACCAACGACATCCGACCTTCCTTGAATCGCTTGAACCACTCCTCGACCCTTGAAATGTATATGGAATGCTCTTCTTACACTTGTGTCTTGTTTTACAGCCTCAATTTCACCATTTTCAGCACGAATGAGTCCATTCGACGTTCGATGCGTGCACATGCTTGCTCTGTTATGTTGTGTGCTAAAATGGTTCAAATGGACCTGAGCACTATGGGACTTAATATCTGAGGTCATCAGTCACTTAGAACTTAGAACCACTTAAACCTAACTATCCTAGGGACATCACACACATCCATGCCCAAGGCAGGATTCGAACCTGCGACCGTAGAAGTCACGCGGTTCCGGACTGAAGCGCCTAGAACCGCGCGGCCACCACAACTGGGTTATGTTGTGTGCAGCCACGTCCCTCTACTGCCGAGTTTGGAGCCTCCATGCTCTTATAAGGACCACAGCTTGACTGTAGGGAATGACATTAGATCACATTATCAGTTTTCATTTTACCAGCTCGTTTTTTAATGATGCCTCTAGCGAAATTTTTTTCTGTACATTCTTTCTGGTTAGTAGCAGTGCATGCTTGCAAGTTTCTGTAGAGTAGTGCTTTAGTGCTTTTTGATTTCTACATTTGTTTGCATGTTGTTGGAACTAGACTAGTTTCAACATCAATGTTAACGCTACTGTCATCTGATCAAGTTTGAACCAGCGACCTTTAAGTAACAATCAGAAGTGCTTCAGATCCCCACTATTTGTTATATTTGTAGACCCTATATAAAGCAAAGTGTATATTTGTATGTCTGAAATCTCCTCCGAAACTCCTGGACTAAACTCAACCAAATTTAACACAGAAACAAGAGACCTTACAAATATCAACGCTGTGGGGTTTATAACCTCCCTAGCTCCAGCAGGAGTTGAAATACAGGCGAATACATGTATTTTTTGCAATCCCCTGGCGTATAGTCTGGCCTACATGACGGACATGTTGTGTAGGAACAGTATCAGCTTGGAAAATCAACCTGCTTTGTAGGGTAACCTATATGTCAGGGGCAAGATACGGTTTTTCGCTCTCCGAATTGAAAGTTGCCCTGTGTGACAGGTGACAGGCATTGGAGTAGTATTCAGCCTCTTTCACTGAACGGTATTGCTGGGCCTACAAGTGCAAATGAGCATGGATGGGAAGTGCAATGGACAGAGGAGGGGATGGACAGCTGGAGGGTGGGGGGGGGGGGGAGGAAATGGAGAGAGAGAGATTGGAGAAAGAGGAGGAGATGCATAAGGCGAGTGGAAGGTGTATAGTGGTGGTAGGCAGGTGAAATGGAAGACAGGAAGGAGGAGATGAAAGAGAGAGGGGAAGGAGAATCTGGTCAGGGGGAGGGGAAAGAGCATATGGTCTGAGAGAGGAAGTGGAGGAAATGGACAAAGAGAGAGGAAGTAGAGGAAATGAACAAAGAGTGAGGGAGGAGAATATGAAGGGACAGAGAGCGTGGGAGGAGGAGATACCCAGATAGAGGTGGGTAGACAGACAGATGGAGGAAGAAGTGGACACAGAGAGGGGGAGAAGGAGGTGGTTCAATATGTATGTTGAATGTATACGTGGGCGAATCCGCAGGGTAAGGGCTAGTTAACAACAAATACAATAAATATGGCAACCCTCGCAGCAACTGCTGCTGTGGCTGAAGCTTGAGAAGTGCCCCTCGCTTCACACTTATGTCATCACAACCTAGTCTTGCACTTAGTTTTCCTACTTCATTTTGCTCTTGAAGCAGCCAAGTTCATGAATAGATATGGGCAGGGATTGTGACCGTTCCAAACTTTATGACAGTCCTGGAGGAATACAAGCTTCTGTCAGAGGATTAGGTTTCTGTGTGTTAATTTAATATCTAATAGCCCTAGTTCTCGCGTTTTCGTTTGTATCGGAAAGTAAGCCTAATCAGGGGCGAATTATTTAGTTTCACCTGAGTGCTTCGGTAGTTAGGTTTTTGAATCTCTGCGTATTAATCTAACTTATTAGACACAATTCCTGCGTTTCCGTCAGGGTTTACAGTAGAGCTGCACAGTACCTTCCGATGGTCCGTTTATCTGCATAGTTTAGTTTTCCACAGTCTTTAGTATGGACAGGGACTGCGAGTGTTGTGTGCTGATGCGAACCGAGTTGGTGACACTTCGATCTCAGCTTCAGGCTGTGGTGGCTTCGGTCACACAGCTTGAGGCTGCAGTGGATGGTCACCACTGTTGTGGGCCGGCCGTGTGGAACCAACGGACGTCCAGCATGTCCGAGTCCTCCGGTCGGTCCTCATGGGTGGCCAGACCAGTTGCATTGAGGTTGACCCCTTACCTATGGTCGAGTGGGAGGTCGCCCCAGGGCATAGCGGGCGCCGAAAGACTCTCCAGGCGGCCACACGTAGGGCCTGCCCGGTTTGTCTGACAAACAAGTTCCAGGTGCTGTCTGTGGCTGACAGTGTCGCTGAGCCAGATGCTTTCGCCTGTTCTGTTTCAGAAGAAACCTCTCAGCCTGCAAGATCCTGACAATCACAGAGGGTGGGAGTATTGATAGTTCGGAACTCCAACGTTATGCTTGTTATGGGGCCCCTTAGGGACATGGCTGCCAATAAGAGAAAGAAAACCAATGTGTACTCTGTGTGCATACTGGATGGAGTCATTCCAGATGTGGAACGGATCCTCCCAGATGCCAGGAAGAACACAGGGTACAGCCAACTGCAGGTGGTTGCTCACGTCGGTACCAATGATGTGTGTCACTTTGGATCAGAAGAGATTGTCTCTGGTTTCGCGCGGCTAATAGAAGTGGTAAGGGCTGCGATTGCTGTCCTCTGCCACAGAGCCGAGTCGAGGGTTTGAATCAGAGGCTCAGACGGTTCTGTGACCGTATAGGCTGCAGATTCCTTGACATGCGCCAAAGGGTAGTTGGGCTTCGGGTTCCGCTGACTAGGTCAGGTGTCCACTATATGCAGGAGGCTGCTACACGTATAGCAAGGGTTGTGTGGTGTGGACTGGGCGGTTTCTTAGGTTAGAGGGTCTCGGGAAAACACAAAAAGGACTTCAGTCACAAAGGGTGCAGGCCGAACACAGGAAAAACGTAGGTACAGGAACCATTGGCCCAACAGTTGTAAATTGTCGTACCTGTGTTTCAAACACTTACCAGACTCGCACTGTTATAGTTGGTGGTGACTTTAATTTCCCTCCATATGTTGGCGAAAATACATGTTTAATTCTGGAGGTACTCATAAATCATCATCCGAAATTGTGCTAAACGTATTCTCTGAAAATTATTTGGAACATTTAGTTGATGAGCCTACGCGAATAATACACATTTGTGAAAACACACTTGACCTCTTGGAAACTAATAATCCTGAGATAATAACGACCATCAAAACGGACACAGGGATTAGTGAACACAGGGTTGTCGTAGCGAGACTGAATATTGTAACCTCCAAATCTTCCAAAAATAAACGAAAAATATTCGTATTCAAAAAGGCAATAAAAATTCATTTGATGCCTTCCTGAGAGACAATCTCTACTCATTCTAAATTAATAATATGAGTGTAGGCCAGATGTGGCTTGAATTCAGAGAAATAATATCGGCAGCAATTGAAAGATTTATACCAAATAAATTAACAAACGACGGCGCTGATCCTCCTTGGTACACTAAACGGGTCAGAACACTGTCTATTGACGCACAGTCAACATGGGTTTAGAAAATATCGTTCTTATGAAACACAACTAGATTTTTATTCGCATGAAGATTTGAGTGCTGTTGATAAGGGATTTCAGATCGATTCCGTATTTCTGGTTTTCCAGAAGGCTTTCGCCACTGTACCACACAACTTGCTTGTAGTGAAACTGCGTGCTTATGGAATATCGTCTCAGTTACGTGACTGGATTTGTGACTTCCTGTCAGAGAGGGGACAGTCCGTAGTAATTGACGGAAAGTCATCGAGTAAAACAGAAGTTATTTCTGGCGTTCCCCAAGGTAGTGTTATAGGCCCTTTGCTGTTCTTTATCTATATAAACGATTTGGAGACAATTTGAGTAGCCGTCTTCGGTTGTTTGCAGATGACTAATAAAGTCATCAGAAGATCAAAACAAATTGGAGAACGATTTAGAAAAGATATATGAATGGTGCGAAAATTGGCAGTTGATCCTAGATAACGAAAAATGCGAGGTCATCCACATGAGTGCTAAAAGGAATTCGTTAAACTTCGGTTACACGATAAAACAGTCTAATCTGAAGGCCGTAAATTCAACTAAATACCTGAGTATTACAATTACGAACAACTTTAATTGTAAGGATCACATAGAAAATGTTGTACCGAAGGCTAACCAAAGACTGCGTTTTATTAGCAGGACACTTAGATAATCTGAAAAGGAGACTGCCTACACTACACTTGTCCGTCCCCTTTTAGGATACTGTTGGGCGGTGTGGGATCCTTACCAGATAGGACTGACGGAGTACATCGAAAAAGTTCAAAGAAAGGCAGCACGTTTTGTATTATCGCTAAAAATGAGAGAGAGTGTCACAGAAGTGATACAGGATTTGGTTTGGATATCATTAAAAGAAAGGCGTTTTTCGTTGCGACGGAACCTTCTCACGAAATTCTAATCACCAACTTTCTCCTCCGAAAGCGAAAGTATTTTGTTGACACCGACCTACATAGGGAGAAACGATCACCATAATAAAATAAGGGAAATCAGAGTTCGTAGGGAAAGGTATCGGTGTTCGTTCTTTCAGGCGGCATACGAGATTGGAATAATAGAGAATTGTGGAGCTGGTTCGACGAAACCTCTGCCAGGCGCTTAAATGTGATTTCCAGAGTTGCTGTTGTTGTTGCGGTCTTCAGTCCTGAGACTGATTTGATGCAGCTTTCCATGCTACTCTATCCTGTGCAAGCTTCTTCACCTCCAAGTACCTACTGCAACCTACATCCTTCTGAATCTGCTTAGTGTATTCATCTCTCGGTCTCCCTCTACGATATTTACCATGCACGCTGCACTCCAATACTAAATTGGTGATCCCTCTATGCCTCAGAACGTGTCCTAACAAGCGATCCCTTCTTCTAGTCAAGTTGTGCCACAAACTTCTCTTCTCCCCAATCCTATTCAATACCTGCTCATTAGTTATGTTATCTACCCATCCAATCTTCAGCAGTCTTCTGTAGCACCACATTTCGAAAGCTTCTATTCTCTTCTTGTCCAAACTATTTATCGTCCATGTTTCACTTCCATACATGGCTACACTCCATACAAATACTTTCAGAAACGACTTCCTGACACTTAAATCTATACTCGATGTTAACAGATTTCTCTTCTTCAGAAACGCTTTCCTTGCCATTGCCACTCTACATTTTATATCCTCTCTACTTCGACCATCATCAGTTATTTTGCTCCCCAAATAGCAAAACTCCTTTACTACTTTAAGTGTCTCATTTTCTAATCTAATTCCCTCAGCATCACCCGACTTAATTCGACTACATTCCATTATCCTCGTTTACGACATCTTGCATACGGCAGACGCAGGTGAACAGGTAGGTTCTGTCTAGTTACATTCAGGCAAGGTGTTCCACATTGCATCAAATCGTCTGCTACTAACCGAGATACTACCATACGGAGTGTCCTCACAGTTACGTGATTAGCTAGAGGAAATTTTATTTAATAAAATGTAGTGTGGTGTATTAGATGACGAATGTTATACAAAAAAGAGACATCAGGCGTCCCGTAAGGATTGGTAGCAGGATATCTAATGTATTCACTATTCAGTTAAACGATTTATCAGATAGAGTCAACAGCACTGCATGAATGTGTGCTGATGATGGCAGAGTGTACAGAAAAGTATCGCCATTGAACGTTCGTAAGTAATTGCAGAAAGACTTGTACAAAATACGCACTTTGTGTAATAAGTGGTAGCTCCTTTTAAATGTGGAAAAATGAGAGGTAGTGTCTGTAATATAGAGAAAGCACCAGACAGTATCTGATTTTAAGACTATTGATGAACGTCTTGAACCCAACACAACATACAGTATAAGTAGCTGGGGCTCTAGAAGCGATACAAAATTGGAGGATAGCTTCAACTCAGTATTAGGCAAGGAAAATGGAAGATTTAGATCTGTTGCAAGGCTTCCGGGAAAAAACGTGGGATCTACAAAGGAAATCTGTTACAAGGCGGTAATGTGACCAATTCTGGAGTTTTCTACCACTGTTTGAAGTTCTTATCAAGTAATCATGGCAGCAGTCATCGAGTGAATTCAGAGACGCGCTGCTGCATTTGTAAAAGGTCGGTATCGCTCACACTGAAGTGTAACAGTGAGACGAGGACCGGCTCATATCGACGAGTTACGAGTGCGGCCAGAGATCTTGTTTCTTCGTCTCTGGGTGATCCATTTGGCGGCCTCCGACAGGGGGCACACGAAGAGACGGCGAAGGCAATTTACAGCCAGACGCTTTTGCGGGAGACTTTCCTGTGGCAGATTACACTGATGATATAAATATCTGCAGTATTTCGGCCTGGTGAGACTCTACATATATATCTACAGGGATACTCTGCAAATCACATTCAAGTGCCTGGCAGAGGGTTCATCAAACCACCTTGACAATTCTATATTATTCCAATCTCGTATAGTGAGCGGAAAGAACGAGTACCTATATCTTTCCATACGAGCTCTGATTTCCCTTGTTTTATCGTGGTGATCGTTTCTCCCTATGTAGGTCGGTGTCAACAACATATTTTCGCATTCAGAGGAGAAAGTTGGTGATTGGAATTTCATGAGAATATTCCATCGCAACGAGAAACGCCTTTGTTTTAATGATTTCCAGCCCAAATCCTGTATCATTTCTGTGACAATCCCTCCTATATTTCGCGATAATACAAAACGTGCTGCCTTTCTTCGAACTTTTTCGATGTACTCCGTCAGTCCTATCTGGTAAGAATCCCACACCGTGCAGCAGTATTCTAAAAGAGGATGGACAAGCGTAGTCTAGGCAGTCTCCTTAGTAGGTTATACTTTCTAAGTGTCCTGCCAATAAAACGCAGTCTTTGGTTAGCCTTCCCCACAACATTTTCTGTGTGTTCCTTCCAATTTAAATTGTTCTTAATTCTAATACCTAGGTATTTAGTTGAATTTATGGCTTTTAGATTAGACTGATTTATCGTGTAACGGAAGTTTAACGCGTTCCTTTTAGCACTCATATGGATGACCTCACACTTTTCGTTATTTAAGGTCAACTGCCAGTTTTTGCACCACTCCGATATTTCGTCTAAATCGTTTTGCAGTTTGTTTTGATCTTCTGATGACTTTATTAGTCGATAAACGACAGTGTCATCTGCAAAAAACCGAAGACGGCTGCTCAGATTGTCTCCCAAATCGTTTATATAGATGAGGAACAGCAAACGAACTATAATACCACCTTGGGGAACGCCAGAAATCACTTATGTTTTACTAGATGACTTTCCGTCACTTACTAGGAACTTTGACCTCCCTGACAGGAAATCACGAATCCAGTCACATAACTTAGACGATAATCCATACGCATGCAATTTCACTAAGAGCCGCGCGTTTGGTACAGTGTCAAAAGCCTTCCGGAAATCCAGAAATACGGAATCGATCTGAAATCCCTTGTAATTGCACTCAGCAATTCATGTGAATAAAGAGCTGGTTGTGTTTCACAAAAACGACGTTTTCTAAACCCATGTTGACTGTGTGTCAATAGACCGTTTTCTTCGAGGTAATTCATAATGTTGGAACACAATATATTTTCTAAAATCCTGCTGCATATCGACGTTAACGATATGAGCCTGTAATTTAGTGGATTACGCCTACTACCTTTCTTGAATGTTGGTGTGACCTGTGCAACTTTCCACTCTTTGGGTTCGGATCTTTCGTCGAGTGAACGGTTGTATATGATGGTAAAGAATGGAGCTAATGCATCAGCATACTCCGAAAGGAACCTAATTGGTATACAGTCTGGACCAGAAGACTTGTTTTTATTAAGTCATTTAAGTTGCTTCACTACTCCGAGGATATTTACTTTTAAGTTACTCATGTTGGCAGCAGTTCTCGATTCGAATTCTGGAATATTTACTTCGTCTTCTTTTGTGAAGGCATTTCGGAAGTATGTGTTTAGTAAGTCTGCTTTGGCAGCACTGTCTTCGAAAGTATCCCCACTGCTATCGTGCAGAGAAGGCATCGATTGTTACTTGCCGCTAACATACTTCTCATACGACCAGAATCTCTTTGAATTTTCTGCCAGGTTTCGAGACAAAGTTTCATTGTGGAAACTGTTATAAGCATCTCGCATTGACGTCCGCGCTAAATTTCGAGCTTATGTATAAGATCGCCATTGTTCGAACCCGTTTTGTGTACCAAGTGGGTTCAGCTCCGTCGTTCGTTAATTTATTTGATATAAATCTCTCAATTGCCGCCGATACTATTTCTCTGAATTTAAGCCACATCTGGTCTACACTTGTGTTATTAATTTGGAATGAGTGGAGATTGTCTCTCAGGAAGGCGTCAATTGAATTTATATCTGCTCCTTTGAATAGGTATGTTTTTCGCTTATTTTTCGAGGATTTGGGGATTACAATATTCAATCTCGCTACGGCAGCCCTGTGTTCTCTAATCCCTGAATCATCGTGATGCTCGTTATTAACTCAGGATTATTTGTTGCTAAGAGGTCAAGTGTGTTTTCACAACCGTTTACTATTCGCGTGGGCTCATGAACTAACTACTCGAAATAATTCTCAGAGAACGCGTTTAGCACAATTTCGGATGATATTTTATGCGTACCTCCTGAATTAAACATGTATTTTCGCCAACATATCGAGTGTAAATTGAAGTCACCACCAACTATTATCGTATGAGTCGGGTACTTGTTTGAAATCGAATTCAAACCTGAACTAATGGTTTTGATTGATTGGAGACCCATTCGATTGTAATGTCCCTGGTCGTCCTTTGGTGAAACAAAATAGAAAGTGACGGTGTTAGAGGCTATCAGTGTGTTGGGCAAAGGGTTTCTCATTTTGAAGGCCAAACTGTATTTGATAACTTCTTCAGAAATTCATTACTTTTAAGGCCACGCGCCAAGTTCTGTCTGTGGTGTTTGCTGAACTTCTCTTGCGCACATTACCTGATAAAAAAATGTATACTGAGACTGTCATGCCAAGGGGTATACCGAGTGCTTTGTAGCCTATGGCTATTTTCGGCACGAATCCATATTCCATAGCCCGTAGATTCGGATATTTTGATTTATGTATTTACATATATGTCTCGAGATATCTGACATGGGAATAACTCTGTTTTCTTTATGTTGTAGTAAAGGGGTGGATTAGCGAGGGTGGCCTTTTAAATCTGTAAACTACATGCTCACCTGTAATTGTCGAGAAAGTTAAATGGGAAGAAGTGGAAAAAAATAAAGACACAATTGTTGCGTAACCCTGTCGGGCAAATTTAGAGACTCTGTATTTGAAGAAGAATGTCCTGCTACTATGCCGTCACTAATGAGAATAATACAAGAGAGATTAGGACGCGTACAGAGATAAACAGTCATACCCTCGCTCAACACAGTAATGGAGTAGGAAGGAGAATTAATAATAATGGTAAAAATGAAATTATCGTGTTGCATTGTTGGCTGGGACGTCCCGTCCGGGGACATTCGGCCGCCGGGTGCAAGACGTATTTCAGGTGACGCCACGTTGGGCGACTTCCGCGTCGGTGATGATGAAATGATGGTGAGGTCAATACAACACCCAGTACACGGGCGGAGGAAATCTCCAACTCGGTCGGATATCGAACCCGGGGCCACTGCATGGTTGACAAGCAAGTTATGACTCAGCTAAGCAGGCAGACTTAATATTGGTAATATGTACTCTTCTCAATGCACTGTACAGTGGCTTGCGGAGAATATGTGTGAATGTAGACGATTAACAGGATGGACATCCAAGTCAGTCTTTGATGGAGTGACAGTACTCTATATTTTAGTGATGTTCATGAAACAGATAGAGGAAATTGCTAGGTGGTTTTTCCTGCTATTAAAGCCTGAGAATCCTCACATTTGACGGAGAGCTGCTGCTGGTTACACTAAGTGGTGAAATTACTCATTTGTAGATGGGGGGTTTGTTGGGAAGAATGGAATGTTCAATGGATGGCAAGGAAGTGGTGCGCTCTGGATAATCAAGCAGGTGAGTTTGAGAGAACGATTTTAGGATAACAGCTGCGTGGAGCTGATAGAGGTGAGGTGATAGGATGAATCCTTGGAGCACACCAAAGATTAGGTTTCAATAGTGAGGATGGATATTGTGAATTGTTACAAAGGATAGAGATTAATTAGAAATGAAGCAATTAGGTGGATGTACGAAGGTTGCCCAGAAAGTAATGCACCGCATTTTTTTCAACAATTCTTCACTGAACCGAAAGAATCGTTTTTTATCTACATACCCTATTTTCCCACGTAATCTCCATCCCGTCCTATGGCCTTCCTCCAACGCGAAGCAAGGGCATGTATGCCCTCTAAATACACAAACTTTTGAATATTCAAGAGTGAGGATAACTGCATCCACACTTCCATTGCTGACTGACAGACGCAGCGCCAACTGACGAGTCGTAATGCGTCTGTCCTCGCGAATGACACCAGCTCGCTGCAACATGCCTGGTGTGACAGCCGTGGATGGTCCCCCGACTGCTGCAAATCGTGGAGTTCCACCGTACCGCCTTCTGATCAGGGGCGGTGGCAAGGAGGGGAGGGGGGCCTCTGGGGGCTGTAGCACCCCTCCCCCTTGCCACCGCACCTAATCAGAAGGCAGGGGACTATGAAGGCTGTCCCCCCCCCCCCCCCCCCCCCGTGGAGTATCATATTACAGTGGATAAAATGACTTCAGACGATGACTTCACTGATGCGAATATATTACTCCAACAGATTAAATCATTTTTTAATAATTATGTAGCAATACAGGTTACAATGTATTTCAAATAGATTCTAACAAAAGAATAAGAGCGCCAAATAGCTTACTATCTAAACCAATAAATATCATTTAACTTAAAATGGGCGTCTTATTATTTATTAATACACATTTTTTACCCTGAACTCGAAAACAGTTAACAAAAACTACCTTAAGCAACGCCAAATTTTACCAGTTTGTCGATGGAGAACCCGAACTCTCCTTTTGTTAAGCGATGTTCCATTCCCCCAAACCATCGACCCCCCCCCCCCCCCACCCCCCACGCCCATGAGACCTCCCTCGCTCTTGACTGACTTCTAGAATCGCCCCTGTTGCTGATGACCTCCGTGCCCAGCGACTAACTGTATTTCTGTCGGCAGCAGATGCGACATAGACTTTGCACAAGCGTTTGTGAATGTTCCCCACAGTTTCTTTCCCTGCAGTGGAAAATTCAATGACGGCACGTGCTTGTAACGTACATCACCTACAGACGCCATTTTGAAACTGTTCTACAGCTGCGCTATCTGTCGAAAGTGACGGAAACTTGGCGCGTCACTCAGGAGACTTCCAATGATACATACGTAACGCTTCGCATTCGTAACATTGCTTTTGGCTGAGAAAAAAAAAAAAAAATATGCGGTACACTACCTTCTGGGCAACCCTCGTTATTCGAAGCACGTATCAGTGGCATTGAAAGAGAAGCTCGTGAAACACCAGAACACTAACTACACACACACATACACAAACACAGAACAACACTTAATTATATTTGTTTTGTTGTAAGTATTTCTTAAAGAAATTTGCTAAAACTGTAGATCGTAATTCTCAAGTTAGTAATTATTGGAACAACATACGTCATTTCAATTTCTTTAAATTTGTAGGTGTAAAGCCGTGTAAAAAAATATCAAAACTTATGACTGTGAAACCTTATGTAGAATCTCACACTGGTTGGAACTAATACCTTTGGGATGGAGATTCACTGATGATGTGGAAGCTACGAAAAATTTGCGTGCGCGAAGCGGAGAGAGAGCATAGTTGTCGCACTTTCAGTGCCACACATGGTTGTAAGCGTTTTCAACATCTACGGTTAGGAACAAATCGGGCTGAGCTCTTATCATTCTGCTGTTCGGCAGCACTAAGATATATCGTTGCAATGTTGTTACTTTTTAGGAGCACAAGGGCCTTCGAGATTTTCCGCAGGTCTGAATACGAGCTGTGTACGATACGGTGTTACGTGGGATTCCAGAAAAAGAAGGGACACATGTTGAGGTGGCTATACGCGACATGGGTTATAAACCGGGACTGTGTGTAGTATTTTGAAATGTTATAATTTCTGTATTATACTGTATGATGTGATGCGGTGTGAATGGTGATGTAAAGTGTAAAGTTAAGCTTAAGTTGGGAGCGAGAGGGACAGCATGCAATGAGGTGACGAAAGGCGTGGGATAGCGGCACGCACATATACAGATGGTGGCAGTAACGCATACAAAAGGTATAAAAGGGCAGTGCACAGGCGGAGCTGTAATTGGTTTCTCAGTGGATGCATGTAAAAAGGTGTCCAACGTATTCTGGCTGCACGACGTGAATTAACTGTGAGCGCGGAATGGCAGTGGAGCTAGACGCATGGGACATTTCATTTCGGAAACCGTTTGGGAATTCGATATTCCTAGATCCACAGTGTGAAGAGTGTGCCGAGAATACCAAATTCCACGCAGTACATGTCACAACGGACAACGCAGTGACCGACGCTCTTCACTTAACGATCAAGAGCAGCTTCGATTGTGTGAAGTTGTCAGTGCTAAGAGACAGGCAACATTGGGTGAAATAACCACAGAAATCAATGTGGGACGTACGACGAACGGATCCATTAGGACAATACGGCGAAATCTGGCGTTAATAGGCTATGGTGGCAGGCGGCCGGCGCGAGTGGCTTTGGTAATCGCACGACTTCGCCTGCAGCGATTCTCCTTGGCTCGTGACCGTACCGGCTGAATCCTTGACGACTGGCAAACCGTGGCCTGGTCAGACAAGTCTGATTTCAATGATAAGAGTTGATGGTAGTATTCGAGTGTGGCATGGACCCCACGAAACCATGGACCCACACTGTCAATAAGACATAGCGCGAGTTGGTGGCGGCTCCATGATGATATGGACTGTGTTTACATGGGGACTGGGTCCTGTGGTCAAACTGAACCGGTAATTGACTCGAAATGATTATGCTGCGCTGCCTGGGGACCATTTGCAGCCATTCATGTCTCTAAACAACGATGGAATTTTTATGGTTGACAATGCGCCGTGGCGCTGGGCTACAATTTTTCGCGTTACCTTTTAAGAAAATTCTGGACAATTCGAGCGAATTATTTGGCGACCCAGATCAACCAACAGGAATCCCTTCGAACGTTTACAGGACTATAATCGAGAGGTCAGTTCGTGCACAAAATCCTGTATCGGCAACACTTCCGCAATTATGGACGACCATAGAAGCAGCATGGCTCAACATTTCTGCAGGGGACTTCTACCAGCTTGAATGAGATTTTCACTCTGCAGCGGAGCACGACTCACGCCCCGTCCTCACATCTTTACTTCTGCCAGTACACTTGCCCGCGAAAGGCAAAGATCCCGAGTTCGAGTCTCGGTCTGGCACACACTTTTAATCTGCCAGGAAGTTTCATATCAGCGCACACTCCGCTGCACAGTGAAAATCTCATTCTGGAAACATCCCCCAGGCTGTGGCTAAGCCATGTCTCCGCAATATCCTTTCTTTCAGGAGTGCTAGTTCTGCAGGGTTCGCAGGAGAACTTCTGTAATATTTGGAAGGTAGGAGACGAGATACTGGCAAAAGTAAAGATGTGAGAACGGGGCGTGAGTCGTGCTTTGCTAGAGCACTTGCCCGGGAAGGGCAAAGTCCCGAGTTCGAGTCTCGGTCTGGCACACAGTTTTAGTCTGCCAGGAAGTTTTTACCGACTTCTTGAGTTCATGATACGTCGAGTTGCTGCACTACGCCGAGAAAGAAGGAGGCCCAGCACCGTACTAGGACGTATCACATGACTTTGTTCACCTCATTGTATATGCTCTGGTCCACATACGCAAAGCTTTTTACAGGCAGTGTCTTATTATAACCGCACCATCTGCAAAACGTTTGAGATTACTATTAACATTGTCCACTATTAATATTGTTCAGTATCACTACTAGTTAAAGTGCAATGTGAGATACTACCTTAGCTAATAATCTTAAGAGGTTCATCAAAATTTATCAAGGAATGGTGGATGTGTCTTCTGCGCGGTAGGTGTAAAGACGGTCTCTACTTTGATTAAGAGGAATGGGTCGGTTGGTGGTGAGGAGTAGGTGATGCAATGCGGGATCCTGCTCTGTGGGCCACTGGAAAGATTACAAGTGCTTCTATCGAGTTTAGTGTGTGACTGACGTGAGTCCTGGAGTCTGTGACGGTACAAACCCCCGTTACTAGATGAATATTTCTAGTATGCAAGGATTGCTTTGTGGAGAGCGAGCGCGCTACATGGTGCCGCGATTCGCGGAAGCGCGTAGTGCGCCCGCGCGAGATTTGCAACGGTCGGTGGGATGGTCTCCGCCGCCGGGCGGCCACGTGGCTTGCAGCTTGGGGCATTGTTCGGTTTTTCGCGCATTTCGCGAAAACTGTGTAACTTACGATGAAGAGCAATGCGGAAGAGGATTGTGGTCAGCAATATGCACCTTCTGAAAGATTGGTCTTTATTTCAAGTCACGAGACGCAAAAGTTATAGTAACCTCAAAATCGGTTAATATCACGAATACTGAAAGATTAATAGAAATAGTAAATATCAATTTACAGGGATGAGAGAGCACTCATCAAAAACGTTTCGTCATAGCGGATCGAGTGCCGTAGTCACATGTTAAGATTCATAAATAATTAAGCCCGTAAAGAGCAATAAACAAAGTTTGAGGGAAAATTGTTTATAAAATACAGTAGAAAACTCATGACGTAAAGAACGGCACTATATAATATTTTGCGTGGCATCACACGAATTTTAAACTAGTTAAGTTATACTATACACTTAACTTGTAATGGTTTTCATTGTTTGCAAAAAATTATTAACATTTATCGCACTAATTAATTAATTATTATAGATATGAGGATTTTGGGCAGCGCAATGTGTATATCGCTATAGATTACGTCTAAAAACGGTGCTATATGCAGTTCTATGTCAAAACTTTGCAGCATAGATGTCAACAAACAAATTTGCGCTAAGTGGCGTAATTTTGCAAAAACTAAAACTTGATTTACGGGCGATAGGATAATCCTAGAAATTAATGTAAAATAGTAAATGAGATGTACCTTTTAGCGCGGTTCCGATGGTGTACTTATTTCTGTCGAGGGATGTATGTATCAAAGTCTGTAACCTTAACTGGTGAGATTGGTACTTGCATAACTAGGGGTAGACATCCGAGCCTATATAAGTGAGCGGCCATCTTGGTCAGGGGTCAGTCGTTGGTCAGTCGTTTTGGAGGGTGGGTGGCGAGTGAGCTCCACTTGAGGGTGGCCCATGTGGTCGTTTGAGAATTCTTTTTTCGCCGATTTATTTCGACAAAGAGTATTGTTTAATATTGCAAGTGTGCAAGCATATATTTGGTGAACTGGAAGTGCTACGATTATTTGTGTGAGTGCGAGTTACGAGGTATACATCGGCGTAAGTGAACATGTGGCGATGACGGTGTCGGGTGCTCTTTTATTGTCGGGGCACACAGTTTCAAATACCGGCTCCATGGCCATTGTTCGGTCTTCACAGGTGAGCTATTTGCCCTCTATCAGGCAGTTCTTTACATCCGCCGCCACCGACATTCTGCTTATGTCATCTGCTCTGATTCCCTGAGCGCCATCCAGAGCCTCGGTGATCCGTATCCGGTTCACCCATTCCTGCACAGGATCCAACTCTCTCTTCAGCAGCTGGTGGACGGTTCTCCGGTTACCTTTATGTGGGTTTCTGGCCATGCCGGTATCCCTGGGAACGAAGCTGCAGATGCCCCGGCCAAGGCTGCGGTTCTCCAGCCTCGGTCAGCTTCTTGTTGTGTGCCTTTATCTGATTTTAGCAGGGTCATTTGTCAGCGCATTTTGTCGCTGTGACATGCCGATTGGTCTACACTTGCTGAAAACAAGCTTCGGGCCTTGAAACCTCTCCCCACGGCTTGGACGACCTCTTCACGTCCTTGTCGGCGGGTGGAGGTCGTTTTGGCCCGGTTACGGATTGGGCACTGCCGGTTCAGCAATCGCCATCTGCTGACGGCTGCGCCGGCGCCGTTCTGCCCATGTGGGCAATTGCTGACGGTACGCCACATTTTAACGTCCTGTCCGAATTTTAATACACTGCGTATTGATTTTGGCCTGCCATGTACTCTGGATGACATTTTAGCGGATGAGCCAGGAGAAGCTGCTCGCGTTCTTCGTTTTATCCATTTGAAAAACCTGTCTAAGGACATTTGATTATGCTGTTTTCTGATAATCCCTTGCCTGTTAATGTGCCTTTTATAGTGTTATCCTTTTTAGTTGCTGTTTTAACCTTGTGCCTCGCAGGCATTCATAACTTAGTCTGGGCGCTAATGACCACTGTAGTTGTGCGCCCTAAAACCACAAAAAAAAAGGATCTGTGATTTCGCGCCAAAATTTCTAGAACAAAGAGGACAGTGGGACTTGTGGTTCTGTTCGAATTGAATGAGTAATTTTCGCTTATAGCAGCCTACACTACTGGTATTGGGGTCTCGGAGTCAAATTATTATTAAAGTAAAACTGTAAACCGTCTCGCCAGTGCTAACTTCATTGTGTGAATGAAAAGGACAACGCCAATAAACAGTGATTGAACTGTGTCGTCAAAAACTGATTTTGCTGTAATAATCGCCTAATTTTTGTTCCCTAGCATAAACTGTACTCAGGAATATTAATTCATAAACTATAACTAATGCGAGGCTGTGGAACAGTGTACTAATGCACCAAGTGTGGAAATCATCCCCTGAGACTTACGTGAGAGCCAAAATTTGCATTAACATTTTTCAACCATTTGTATATGTGGTGACACCGCCAGACACCACACTTGCTAGGTGGTAGCCTTTAAATCGGCCGCGGTCCGTTAGTATACGTCGGACCCGCGTGTCGCCACTATCAGTGATTGCAGACCGAGCGCCGCCACACGGCAGGTCTAGTCTAGAGAGACTCCCTAGCACTCGCCCCAGTTGTACAGCCGACTTTGCTGGCGATGGTTCACTGTCTCCATACGCTCTCATTTGCCGAGACGACAGTTTAGCATAGCCTTCAGCTACATCATTTGCTACGACCTAGCAAGGCGCCATATTCATCTTCAAGAATGTATTCTGAACAGATAATATTGTGAATCATGTACCGTCAAGAGTGACTTCATCATTAATGGATTAAAGTTAAGTATCAAACTAATTACGTCCGCTTTCTGAATTCTAATTCCTTGTCGTGTTCCAGAGCTCACGTCAGTATAGTTCTTCCCTCCTCACGCCAGCGTGCGTGAGCTAAAACGCGTGCGTTTCGGCCTCCTCTAGTAACACAGTATATGCACATTCTTGTGAACGCTTCAACTGCACTTCTTATTTATCGCCCCGTCGCAAGTTCAAAAATGGTTCAAATGGCTCTGAGCACTATGGGACTTAACTTCTGAGGTCATCAGTCCTCTAGAGCTTAGAACTACTTAAACCTCACTAACCTAAGGACATCACACACATCCATGCCCGAGGCAGGATTCGAACCTGCGACCGTAGCGGTCACGCGGTTCCAGATTGTAGCGCCTATAACCGCACAGCCACCCCGGCCGGCCGTCGCAAGTCGACGTGAAAAAATGCATATGTGTCTCTGGCCGTTATCGAATAACTGAATGCTGCTAACGGACAGGATAAAGCCATATATGCTGGAAACCACAATGACGATAACCAGCTCGCGCCAGCACCGTCTACCGACGATCGTTCGCGACGCCGCCGCCATGGCTCGAACTGACGGCAAGAGGGAGCATCCCGCTGGCCGAGTCGTTGCGGACAGGCGCTGTCCGCTCGCACTTTATGGAAGCGCCATCTGCCGGCCGGGCCATGGCGCCAGCGGCCGCGCAAAATGTGTAAATCTGTCAATTTCTATACGCCAGCGGGCGCCGCTTACCGGGCGCAGCCGAGCAGCGGCTAGCGTGACCACGGTGGCGCACAGTGGCCGAAACGCGGTCGCCTTTGATCTGCAGCCGATCGTCTGCGGGTGCGGCGCGCTCTGGAAGGCGGCTCCCGCGACGCGATGACGCGTGGGCGGCCTTGACGGGGCGCACTCCGCACTGCTAACACCTGCCGCGCTGACCTGCGAGAGGCCGGCACCGAGGGAGCAGCGCATATCTTCTTTTCTTTCTACTGGCAAGTTTGATGGGCCGCTTACCTCTCCTGTACCAACCTCTTCATCTCACAGCAACACCTGAAGTCCGCAATTACTTAGAAGGTATCTAGAACTACACTAAAAAGCCAAAGAAACAGGTACAATTTCCTAATCTACATTTATACTCCGTAAGCCACCCAACGGTGTGTGGCGGAGGGCACTTTACGTGCCACTGTCATTACCTCCCTTCCCTGTTCCAGTCGCGTATGGTTCGCGGGAAGAACGACTGCCGGAAAGCATCGCGATGCAGAGCGCCTCTCTTGCAGAGTCTGCCACTTGAGTTTGCTAAACATCTCCGTAACGCTATCACGCTTACTAAATAACCCTGTGACGAAACGCGCCGCTCTTCTTTGGATCTTCTCTATCTCCTCTGTCAACCCGACCTGGTACGGATCCCACACTGATGAGCAATACTCAAGTATAGGTCGAACGAGTGTTTTGTAAGCTACCTCCTTTGTTGATGGACTAAATTTTCTATGGACTATCCCAATGAATCTCAACCTGGTATCCACCTTACCAACAATTAATTTTATACGATTATTCCACTTCAAATCGTCCCGCACGCATACTCACAGATATTTTACAGAAGTAACTGCTACCAGTGTTTGTGCCGCTATCGTATAATCATACAATAAAGGATCCTGCTTTCTATGTATTCGCAATACATTACATTTGTCTATCTTAAGGGTCAGTTGCCACTCCCTGCACCAAGTGCCTATCTGCTGCAGATCTTCCTGCATTTCGCTGCAATTTTATAATGCTGCAACTTCTCTGTATACTACAGCATCATCTGCGAAAAGCCGCATGGAACTTCCGACACTATCTACTAGGTCATTTATATATATTGTGAAAAGCAATGGTCCCATAATATCGTGTAGGGCTCCTGTTAGCATCCAGAAGTACCGCAACACGATGTGGCATGGACTCGAATAATATCTGAAGTAGTGGTGGAGGGAACTGACACCATGAATCCTCCAGGGTTGGGACATAAATCAGTAACAGTAAGAGTGGTTGGAGATCTATTCTAAACAGCACGTTGCAAGGAATCCCATATAAGCTCAATAATGTTCATGTCTGGAGAGTTCGGTGGCCAGTGGAAGTGTTTAAACTCCGAAAAGTGTTCCTCGAGCCATACTGTAGCAATTATGGACGTATGGGGAGTCACATTGTCCTGCTGGAATTACTCAAGTCCGTCGGAATGTATAATAGACATGAAAGGATGCAGACGATCAGACAGGATGCTTACGTACGTGTCACCTATCGGAGTCGTATCTAGACGTATCACGGACCCCATACTACTCCAACTGCAAACGTCCCACACCATCACAGAGCCTCCACCAGCTTGAACAGTCCCTTGCTGACACGCACAGTCCATGGCTCATGAGGTTGTCTCCATACCCGTACACGGCCATTCGCACGATACAATTTGAAACGAGACTCGTCCGACCAGGCAATATATATTCAGTTATCAGCAGTCCAATGTCGGTGTTGACGAGCCCAGGGAAGGAGTACAGCTTTGTGTCTTGCAGTCACCAAGGCTACATGAGTGGGCCTTCGGCTATGAAAGCCCATATCGATGATGTTTTGTTGAATGGTTCACACGCTGACACTTGTTAATGGCCCAGCACTGAAGTCTGCAGCAAATTGCGGAAGGGCTGCTCTTCTGTCACGCGGAACAGCGATATCGGAGATTTGACGTTTTATCGGACTCCTGATATTCACAGTACACTCGTGAAATGGTCGTACGGGGAAATCCCCACTTCATTGCAACCTCGAAGGTGCTGTCTCCCATTGCTCGTCCGGCGACTATTACACCACGTTCAAACTCACTTAAATCGTGATATCATGCCATTGTAGCAGCAGTAATTGACCTAACAACTGCGCCAGACGCTTGTTGCCTCACATAGGCGTTGCCGACGGCGGCGCCGTATTCTGCCTGTTTATATATGTCTATACCAGTTTCTTTGGAGCCCCAGCGCACACCTACATACAGACTCTGCAAGCCACTGTACGGTGCGTGACGGAGGGTACCCTGTACCACTACAAGTCATTTTCATTCATATTATTCAAGCAAAAAGAGCGAGGGAAAAACATCTATCTATATGGTGACCTATGAGAAGAATGGAAAAGAAAACTGAGGGCGTGTTAGATGACGATCGCGCTGCTGCTACGGTCGCAGGTTCGAATCCTGCCACGGGCATGGATGTGTGTGATGTCATTAGGTTAGTTAGGTTTAAGTTGTTCTAAGTCTAGGGGACTGATGACCTCAGATATTAAGTCCCATAGTGCTTAGAGCCATTTGAACTATTTAGATGACGATCAGTTTGGATTTCGGAAAGGCACAAGCACCTGAGGGTCAGTTCCTCTGATAATAGAAGCAAAACTGAAGAAAAACCAGGACACGTTCAACAGGATTTGTCGACCCGGAAAAAGAGTTCGACGACGTCAGATGGTCAAAGTTGTTTGAAATAGTGAGAAAAGTAAAGGTAAGCTATAGGGAAAGACGGGTAACATACTGTATATAAAAGAGCTTGGAAGGAACAATAAGCGTGAAGACCAAGGACGAAGAGCCTGCATTAAAAAGTGCGTAAGACAGGGATGTAATCTTTTGCCTCTACTGTTCAATATATACGTCGAAGAAGCATTAACGCAAATAAAACAAAGATTCAAGAGTGGAATTATAATAAAAGGTGAAACAATATCAATGATAAGATTCACTAATGGCATTGCTATTCTCACCGAAGAATTAAAGGATCTGCCGAATGGGATGTACAGATTGATCAGTACAGAATAAGGATTGAAAGTAAATCGAAGTAAGACGAAAGTAATGAGTAGTAGCAGAAATGAGAACAATGAGAAACCCAACATCAGAGTTGGTGATCACAAGGTAGATGAAATTACGAAATTCTGCTACTGTGACGGACGGAGCAAGGCGGACATCAAAAGCAGGCTAGCATTGACAAAAAGGGAATTTATGGCCGAGAGAAGTCCGGTACTGTCAAACATAGACCTTAATTTGAAGAGGAAATTTCTGAGAACGTACGTCTGAAGCACAACATTCCATTGTAGTGAAACATGGACTGTGGGAAAACCGGAACGGAAGAGAATCGAAGCATTTGAGATGTGGTGCTACAGAATAATTTTGAAAATTGTGTGGACTGATAATGTAAGCACTGAGGAGGTTCTCCGGAGAATCGGAGAGGAAAGGAACATATGGAAACCCTAACAAGAGGAAGGGACAGAATGGTAGGGCATCTGTTAAAACATCACGGAATAACTTCAATGGTACTAGAAGGAACTGCAAAGGATTAAAACTGTAGAGAAAGACAGAGATTGGAGTAGTTCCAGCAAATAATTGAGGACATAGACTGCAAGTCCTACTCTGAGATGAAGAGGTTGGCACAGGAGAGGAATTCGTGGCGGGCCTCAGCAAACCAGTCAGAAGACAGATGACTGAAAAAAAAATTATTTAGCCCCAATTTCTCACATTCTACCTTCGTTGTCGTTAACGCGAAATGTATATTGGTGGCAGGAGAATCGTTCTGCAGTCACCTTCAAGTACCCGTTCTCTAAATTTTTATCGATAGTGTTACTCGAAAAGAACGTCACCATCCTTCCAAATATTCCCATTTGAGTTTTTGAAGTATGCCGGCCGCTGTGGCCGAGCAGTTCTAGGCGCTTCAGTCCGGAACCGCGCTGCTGCTACGGTCGCAGGTTCGAATCCTGTCTCGGGCATGGAAGTGTGTGATGTCCTTAGGTTAGTTAGGTTTAAGTAGTTCTAAGTCTAGGGGACTGATGACCTCAGATGTTAAGTCCCATAGTGCTCACAGCCGTTTGAACCATTTTGAAGTACCTCCAATCACTTGCGTGTTGTTCAAGCCTACCGTAAGAAAACCAGCAGATCACCTCTGAGCTGCTTCGATGTCCGACCTAGTGCGGATTCCAAATACCCGGGCAGTACTCAGGGACAGGTCGCACAAACGTCCAATATGCGCACTCCTTTGCAGATGAACCACGCTTTCCCAAAATTCTCCCAATATACCGAAGTCGACCATTCTGCTTCCCTACCACAATCCTCACATTCTCGTTCCACTTCACATCACTTTGCAACGATGTGCCCAATGATTTGAACGACGTGACTGTGTAAAGCAGGACACTGCTAATGCTGTATCCGAACATTACAGGTTTGTTAGCAAGCTTACTACTTTCTTCTATAATCCGGACTGTAATAAAAATGGCAAGGTACTGTTAATCAGAACACAGGAGAAGTTGTGATCTAAATAAGAATAGATTTATTCAGTCTTAACATAAAAAGACAAAAAATCACTAAAGGAACGTCACACAGACATCTTTATTTGACAAACGCTTTCGCTAACATAGGGTCTAAGGTAGACAAAGTGATCAGCTGGGGATCGACACACGACACTAACTAGAACACTAATCGCTCTCTCTGACTTCGTAGTCGCGAATCCGTGGTATGGCACAACAACTACCCCACCATCAAGCATCTATACTCTACCATTCCAAAAAAGAAAAATATGGTTTGAAAGAACAGGATGCTGAAAAACATATATTGGAGCCCCACGCCGTAGCATCTACATCTACATGGATACTCTGAAAATCACATTTAAGTGCCTGGCAGAGGGTTCATCGAACCACCTTCACAATTCTCTGTTATGCCAATCTCGTATAGCGCGGAAAGAATGAACACCTATGTCTTCCGTATGAGCCCTGATGTCCCTTATTTTATTGTGGTGATCGTTCCTCCCTAAGTAGGTCGGTGTCAACAAAATATTTTTACATTCGGAGGAGAAAGTTGGTGATTGGAATTTTGTGAGAATATTCCGTCGCAACGAGAAACGCCTTACTTTTAATGATTTCCAGCCAAAATCCAGTATCATTTCTGTGACTTTCTCTCCCATATTTAGCGATAATGCAAAACGTGCTGCCTTTCTTTGAACTTTTTCGATATACTCCGTCAGTCCTATCTGGTAAGGATTCCACAACGCGCAGCAGTATTCTAAAAAAGGACGGACAAGCATTTTCTAAGTGTCCTGCCAATAAAAATGCAGTCTTTGGTTAGCCTTCCCCACAACATTTTCTATGTGTTACTTCCAATTTAGGTTGTCCGTCATTGTAATACCTAGGTATTTAGTTGAATTTACGGCTTTTAGATTAGATTGATTTATCGCGTAAACGAAGTTTAATGAGTTCCTTTTAGCACTCATGTCGATGACACAACACTTCTCGTTGTTTAGGGTCAACTACAAATTTTCGCACAATTCAGATATCTTTTCTAAATCGTTTTGCAGTTTGTTTTGATCTCTGATGACTTTATTAGTCGATAAACGAAAGCGTCATCTGCAAACCGAAGACGGCTGCTCAGATTGTCTCCCAACAACAAAGGACTTATAAGACTACCTTGGAAAACGCCAGAAATCACTTCTGTTTTACTCGATGACTTTCCGTCAATTACTACGAACTGTGACCCCTCTGACAGGAAGTCACAAATCGAGTCACATAACCGAGACGATATTCCATAAACACACAATTTCACTACGAGACGCTTGTGTGGTACAGTGTCAAAAGCCATCCGGAAATCCAGAAATACGGAATCGCTATGAAATCCCTTGTCAATAGCACTCAACACTTCATTTGAATAAAGAGATAGTTGTGTTTCACAGGAACGATGTTTTCTAAACCCATGTTGACCGTGTGTCAATAAACCGTTTTCTTCGAGGTAATTCATTATGTTCGAACACAAATTATGTTCTAAAATCCTGATGCATAGCGACGTAAACGATATGGGCCTGTAATTTAGTGGATTACTCCTACTACCTTTCTTGAATATTGGTGTGACCTGTGCAACTTTCCACTCTTTGGGTACGGATCTTTCGTCGAGTGAACGGTTGTATATGATGGTTAAGTATGGAGCTAATGCATCAGCATACTCCGAAAGGAACCTAATTGGTATACAGTGTAAACCAGAAGACTTGCTTTTATTAAGTGATTTAAGTTGCTTTACTATTCTGAGGATATTTACTTCTACGTTACTCATGTTGGCAGCTGTTCTCAATTCGAATTCTGGAAAATTAACTTCGTCTTCTTTTGCGAAGGCATTTCGGAAGGCTGTGTTTAGTAACTTTGGTTTGGCAGCACTGTCTTCGGTAGTATCTCCATTTCTATCGCGCAGATAAGGCATTCATTGTTTCTTGCCGCTAACATACTTCACATACGACCAGAATCTCTTTGGGTTTTCTGCCAGGTTTCGAGACAAAATTTCATTGTGGAAACCGTTATAAGCATCTCGCATTGAAGTCCGGGCTAAATTTCGAGCTTCTGTAAAAGATCGCCAATCTTGGGGATTTTGCGTCTGTTGAAATTTGGCATGTTTGTTTCGTTGTTTCTGCAACAGTGCTCTAACCCGTTTTGTGTACCAAGGGGGATCAGCTCCGTCGTTTGTTAATTTATTGGTATAGATCTCTCAATTGCTGCCGATACCATTTCTTTGAATTTAAGCCACATCTGGTCTACACTTATATTATTAATTTGGGGTGAGTGGAGATTTCTCTCAGGAACGCGTCAAGTTAATTTTTATCTGCTGTTTTGAATAGGTATATTTTTCGCTTATTTTTCGTGGATTTGGAGATTACAATATTCAATCTCGCTACAACAATCCTGTGTTCACTAATCCCTGAATCGGTTTTGATGCTCGTTCTCAGCCAATACTTTACCTCCCTGCTCGTGAGGGCGGCATACCACGATGTGTTCGGCGAATGAAGTCATGGTCGGCCGCAATCTGTTATTAATGGCGCGCGCCCGAAGAATGCAAGTACGCGGTCTCGCTTTCGGTTAATTCGGAACCTAGGTTCTTTCCTATGTGCCTCTGAAACCGCTATGGATTCCAGTGTCCAGGTGGAACCATTTGCTTGTCTGCCAAACCAGTTTGACTCCGTGCCATGACTATGCGTGACGGAATATGTCAAATGTTTAGACGGCCGACTCAGAACAATTAAGTACATCCACGCATCACTCGTTGTGTGCGTCATGCTAGAAACAGTACCTCTGACGGTTCAGGCCGTGACTGGCACAGGCTCTAAGTGGCACACTAGCAAAGGACACAAGTCTCACCGTTTAGGTAGAGACCTGCAGTTCTTTACTAGTGAAGCGCCAGTACAAGATTGATCTTGTCTTTCTCTCGTCTTTCCTCCTCAGCTCGGTTCCTTCATCTTCGGATCAAATCAAATTCACCATCATCTGCGACGAGCTTTGCGATGGAAGCGGCGACACTTTCTGCACAACCCATCCATAATTTTACACGACAAAGTGCGGACGCATACAGCGCAAGCTGTGGCTGCTCTCTTCGGTCGATGGGACTGGGAAGTACTCTACCATCCACCATACACCTCGGACTTAAGTCCTTGTGACTTTGATTTGATTCCGAAGATGAAGGAACCACTTCGTGGCAATCGCTTCAGAACTGTTCCAGAGATTCGACAGGCAGCAGACAGCTCCATTCGCACCATCAACAGAACAGGCTCTGCTAACGATATAGTACGCCTTCCACGTCACTGGCAACGGGTTCTACTCAACGCTGGTGACTGCTTCGAATGACAGTAACAGATGCAAACATATAACTCTTTTGTATCGGTTGTGAATAAATAGTTGCCACTATTTAAGTTCCGACCCTCGTATGCATGAGCACTAGCTTTATATTTTAACCGTATGCAGCGTCTGGCAGAGTTATATATTTTAATTGTTTTACTTCCAACTACGCGACGGATAACGTATTTTTCTTACTTTCCGTAATATTACCTCACCATCTAGACACAAATGTTGCTTTGGCAGACCGTTTGCTCTAGACTTGTTTATTGAAATTTAAACCCCTAATATGGCAATAGTTATACAAATATGTTACATACACGTCTCTGACAAATTTTCGATTTATGTCCACACCATTGACAGTACTGTATCATTGCTTTGTTTGTTTTCCACGTGGACAGAATTGATAGTTCGTGCTAACAACGAAGGTAAGCACAGACAGTGTTTAAGAACGAGTGAATAGTTTCTACATGCAGTATGCAACCTTTTCGCTCTTCCCTCTCGTATTTTAAATGAATGTGACTAGTTACCTTTCGTGTCAACCGCAATAAAATCCACCACTATGCTTTGAGAGAAAACAACAACTGTCCAAATTCTAAATAACAATGTACCACAAGGAAACTGGCTCTATCATGAAGCTTTAGTCTAGCAGGGGTGTGTGGATCGGGTTCCGCATCTTTGAAGTCCAAACTCACCATCACAACTATCAAATTTACAATATGTGATCAAAAGTATCGGGACACCTGGCTGAAAATTACTTACAAAAGCGTGGCGCCTTCCATCGGTAATGCAGAAATTCAATAGGGTGTTGGCCCACCCTTAGCCTTAATGACATGCTTCCACTCACGCAGGCATACTGTGAGCGACGTGGGTGCTATTCTGTCATTCTGCACAACGGATTAATCTGAGATGTACCCTTTACCCTGTGGCTCCTGCAAGATGCAATTTCCACCCCCACACTACTGCAGAAGTCAGACAGACGCTCCTAATGTTCTAAAGAGAAATGCCTGAAAGACTTTCAGCAATAAATATCTTTTGGAGTCGTCCACTGTAAGGAAATGACACAAAAATTAACAAAATTTCTTACATAACTAGTGGTACTTTGGTACTGGAAACATGAAACTAACGAAAATTATTATTTTTATTTTGCAAAAATTCTGTGAAATCACAATGGCACTTTTAGTTATGAACTGAACAATTTATTTCCGGGTTCTTTTCGGAATGTGAAGTTACCTCTCAAGGATAGGATTCGCTAATGAAATTTCTGTACAAAGTTTAAGATTGTTATTGACTTGGCAGAATGGCTGAGAGCTGCACCTACTCAACTTGAATAATTATCCGTTAGAATGTTGCTAGGTATGGTCGAGGCTGTCACATGTGAATTGCAGTGAAGTGTACTGTTGTGGAGGAAATATGGGGCTTGCAAGAGCTGTAGCACACAATACCATGAGCTGCGATGACTGCTGTCTGCACCGCTCGCTGCTGACAAATAAGATAACTCTCGTTCTATCTGGATTGACCTTCGCCAATCAAACTCTCCCTATGCCTTGATGAAGTCAAGGACTCCTATTCGCCTCTAGCCTAACTATTGGCGTGGTACACTGGTCAGATAACCAGTCCACCGCAATGTCACTAAAAAATTCGGTCGCAGGCGTTTAACTATAACTCTGTCTGTTCACACTGCACAATAAGTGTGGTGGCCAACACAGTGAACAATGCTTAATCGCAAGGACTCAATATAGAGTCGCACTTCGATTCGCTCTTGACAGAGGTGCTCTCCCAGTGAAGTACTGAGGAGAGACTTGTTCCTTGCTCTTTGAGTACACGTACGAGCCCGCATGCTCTTGTTACGTGTTCTTGCTCCAAGAGCGACAGCGGAATGGCCCCTCTCCATGCCAGGCGTGAAGGGGTATATCTTTCGGTCTCTTCCATTACTCCTTCACCTCAAGGCGTCAGAAATATCGTCTGCCAATCAGCATTGCTCTTCTAAAACGGGAGAATGACGTTTCGTTTAAGGAGACCAATCCGGACATCTGTAGCATTGACGTTTGGCGTTTGCTGTCTCCCTGTGAAAATCTCTGAAACTGCTTGCTATATTTGTAAAGAATGCGTAGGCTGGGCGCTCCCACACAATGTAGCGGAATTTGCTTTTAAGCCAAACACGAGGTCGTCCTTTCACTCGGGCAAACGCTGTCTGCTCTATGGGCAGTCACCGGCCGACATAGATAGGTTGGGACCGGCCTCCTGGCGTGCGGTTGCTCTCCTGAACTAAAAGCTCCTGTGGCCGTCGTGTCTGGAATGTATGTGTGTACGCCAGCCTCAAGTGTTTCAACCACGGTGTGGTTACTTGTTATTTGCATATCGTTTACATGAATTCATACAACATTGACTTTATCTTATCGAGTTTTGGTTCAAATGAAGCGTCTTGATGTGCAGAATATGACTGAGAGGGCGGAATATGTAAGCAATGAAGGTCAGGAGACCACGACGTCTTACAATACATTCAATCAGGTGCTGGAAGGTTTCTTAGAGAATGGCAGCCCATTCTTCACGGAGTGCTGCCTTGAGGAGAGGTATCGATGTCTGTCGGTGAGGCCTGGAACGAAGTCGGTGTTCCAAAAAATCTCAAAGGTGTTTTGTAGGATTCATATCAAGACTCTGTACAGGCCAGTCCATTACTGGGATGTTATTGTCGTGTAACCACTTCGCCACACGCCGTGCATTATGAACAGGTGCTCGATGGTGTTGAAAGATGCAGTTGCCATTCCCGAATGGCTCATCAACAGTGGGAAGCATGAAGGTGCTTGAAACATCAATTTAGGCCTGTACTGTGGTAGTGCCAAACAAAACAGCAAGGGGTGCGAGCCCCCTCCATGAAAAAAACCACCGCCTCCAAATTTTAATGTTGGCACTACACACGCTGACAGATGACGTTCGCTGGGCGTTCGTCATACCCACACCCTAACATCGGATCGCCACATTGAGTACCGTGATTCGTCACTCCACACAATGTTTTTCCACTGTTCAATCTTCGAATGTTCACGTTCCTTGCACCAAGCGAGGTGTCGTTTAGCATTTACCGGCGTGATATGTGACATATGAGCAGCCGCTTGCACCAAAAAGCACAATAATAATCTCCCACAATTCTATGCAGTTTGAACCCTGTACCTGCCGTGTGGCTCTTTCTAGCCAGGATAGTTTAGGAAATGCTGACTACTTCTCAGCAAACACAAAATAACTGAATTGGGTTACTTTCACAACCAAAATGTCATCAGCGACGATAAATTCACAACATTGACGCATTTAACTTTGGAATTATAAAGACACCCACCTTAACTACTTGCATTAATGCGATGGCGCTTGACAGGCATAAGTTTTGCGCCTGTCTGACAGCATCTATCTCTGTGAATTTGTCATCATTAAAAAATACTTACATTCACGAAATAAAGTCACTTTCCACGTGACTTGACTTCCATAGGCTTTATTTATGTAATACATGTATAGACAAAGCGTATTTTGCCATAACTGAGGAGCCGCCTCGCACACTTCGTCCTTACTCCGCAGACTCCAGCAACATTCTCCCGAACAAAGGCCCGTTCTCCCCGCTGCTGCCTAGGTTTCAGTTCCCAAAAACGCGCAATGTTTATCCATCGAAAACCTTAGACTCATAACTTTGCTGAATAGTGGTTATAAGACCTTGGCACATATACCAGCTCACAGGCTTAAGAATGTGATGCATACGGTAACTGGTCCTTACCAAACCACAGTGGGCAAGGATAGAACAATTATACAGAGTGTATGTGATGACAAAGATACAACAACCACAGCAGGTGTTCTCAAATTAAAATGTGCTGTTATGTCACTAGACTTTCAAAAAGCCTTTGACAGAGTAAAATGCGATTACCTATTCGAAATGATGAAGGCAACGGGTTTTCCACAACGATTGTTCAAATTCATACACAGAATATGAAGCTTAAGTTCATCCAGACGCGCGGGGTAGCCGTGAGGTCTGACGTGCTGCCCCCTCCGAGGTCCTAGTCTTCCCTCGGGCATGGGTGTGTGTGTGTTTTCCTTAGCGTAAGTTACTTTAAGTTAGATTAAGTAGTGTGTAAGTCTAGGGATCGATGACCTCAGCAGTTTGGTTCCATAGGAACTTACCACAAATTTCCGAAGAAAGTTTCATCCAGAAGCCTAATAAATGGTCAGCTAACGAGAACATTTAATTGCAATATTTCAGTAAGACAAGGATGTCCAATGTCGATGGTCCTGTTCGCCATCGCATCAGAATCTCTGCTAGTCACTCTGGAACAACAGCGAAGAGGTCGAAACATGAGCGCTATAGATATTATCGTATGTAGAGCATACGTTGATGACGTGGGTCATGTGGTCACCAATGAAAATGATAGAATAGGCCCTACGAATTACTGGCCCATACGAATTGGCGTCAGGAGCAAAGCTATATAAATCGAAACCAAATATCATGAATATCGGACTCTGAATATGTATGCAAAACTCAGGACAGTTAAAGGTCATCTCCCATATGAAAATATTAGGTATCGATTACAGATCCAACCCAAAACACACCGTAGCCGCCAATTGCAATAGAAGACTCACAAGCGTGCGAGCAAATGTAGAAGAGGATAGAAAGATTAAACTCGACGAATTTAAGAGGGAAACGGTGGCAAATATATATATCGTAGCAAAAATCAACTATATGATACCCGTTCCTCAAGACACGGCCTCCAGAATTATGTCGGTCTTAGGTCACTTTGTAACTCTTGCAGACGTATGCAAAGTTAAATTTGACACTCTGACTGTCTGTGCAGAAAGCGGTGGAATAAGCCTTGTGGGTATTAGCATAAAGACTAAAGCCTTATTTGTGTGTACAATACGCAAATTATGGAAAAAAATCATTGAACAGTTTAACATCTCACTTTCTCAACGAAATCACTCCAGTCAGCATGAACTCGCCTAGAAACGCGCAACATATCCCAACCGGTTTCCGTCATCTGAGAATTTTTAATCGAATTCAGATATATACAAATAATCATTCCGGAGAACAATATGACGAAGACAAAGGAAATATATCTTAACCCTTTAGTGACCAAATTATTTCCGGGAGTTGTAGACTTTTTATGAACACTTCATTGGGCTAAGAAATCGTTCATAAAATCATAGTTTAAATCTTGAAAGTGAGAGTTTAGCCTACGAGTATAAAAAAATTAGTGGGAACTATTGTTCCCACCGAACTCTGGAGTAACTTCACTTGCTAATTTAAAAAAATGTATTTCCTTTATTTTTTAGTGCAAAAACATGTTAAACATTACATTTATACCTTTGTATTAGTTCATAATGTCCTTTGAGTTCACTAAGGTGATGTACTATGGAACTTAGAGAAGCGTGGTGCTACACACAAAGGTACACGACAGTTGCTACACATTATTTTTGTTCTCTTTTCTTTGTTCATGGTGCAAAATTGGCGGCATCTTCTGTTTGTTGTACCTTTTGTAGGGAAATGAGTTCCAACTTTCTCCAAACAAACTTCATCTGGTACTCCAGACACACCTCTTCTCATACGATTTGAGAAGCCAGAGATAAGCTGCCTTGCCAAGTGCAATCTAAATGTTAGCTGGTCTGCTTCTGTCTTCTGTAGCTTCCACATAACGTAGGAATTGACAACTGCCAAATCCACAAGAAAGAAAAACAGTTTGTGCCACCACTTCCATGAACGAAGGCCTACAGCATACCGTTCACGCAGCTGATCAAATCTATCCACTCCTCCCATTATTTTATTATACTCTGCCACAGTCAATGGGCAGAATACTTCACTTCTGCTTCCACTAACTTAACTTGTAATATTCATGTAATTTTCAGTCAAATCCAGCAAATATACACGAATACTAGCTCCCTCACAAATATAGAAGTAGAAAAATACAACACAAGTCACTTCACACGCAAAAGGAAAGCATACTATCCAAAAAACGCTGTAGCGGTCGAAACAATGGCTCGTTTTCACGCGGGAACTGAGCTTCTGCATTGATTGACTCACAAGGTAGAAATACAACAGCTTTCGCCTAACCATTGACAATCTACACATAGTTAGCACACTCTAACAGAGATGGTAGCACAAGTTAGAAGTGGGAACACAGATTACCACTGTACTTACAGCGAAAACAAATAAGTGGGAACTATAGTTCCCACTGGTCACTAATGGGTTAAAATGATGGAAAACAAAAGTAAAATGCGATTGAATTAAAATTTCCAGCCATGCGGAGTGGCCGCGTGGTTTGAGGCGCCATGTCACGGATTGCGCGGCCCCTCCCGTCGAAGGTTCAAGTTCTCCCTCCGGCATGGGTGTGTGTGTGTGTTGTTCTTAGCATAAGTTAGTTTAAGCAGTGAGTAAGTGTAGGGACCGATTACCTCAGTCGTTTCGTCCCTTAGGAATCGACACACATTTGAACAGTTTTACAATTTCCAGCCTATGATTGGAAAGCGATCTGGACAATATCATGTGAATTTTAATGAATGTTTGAACAAATGGACAATATCAGTTGTCGGAATCTACCAACAAGTATTAAGGCAAAGTGGTACAAAGCAGTTTTGAAAAGAAAAAAGTGTGACAACGTGTAACCTCCCCCTCACTTATCGACCTTAATGACAGTGAAAAATTAAACCACGTGCACCTAACGGAAATTTGGGAAAAGCAATCGTCACCGAAGTCAATTTGTCAGTAAAGAGGGAAGAAAGGGTTACGTATAAATGAAAGGAAAATGCAAATGAAATTGGTGGAAATTAATTTTGAGAAAAGGGTAAAATTAATAAAGAAAGTAAATGTGCGGTCGTTACGTTAACAATTAATTGGCGTTAATTAGATATTTGAGATTTGGGGAAAAATACGGTCGCCAGTCCTATGGACAACTACTATAATAACTGAAAATGAAAAATTAATGCACATATAATTAGCACTAAAAGCGTGGCAACTGAAGGTTGACACGTGTTGTGTGAAAACTGATTGTTTGTCAGAAGTAATAAATTTCGCTACACTCTGACTTAATTTAGCAAAAGAATTAATAAAACCGGAAAATTTAAAGTTAATTTAGTGACTGAAATTAATAGAGAACTTTGTTTCTGAAGCACTACGAAATTCAATAAAATAAGGTTAGTCTTGGGCTACCTCAACAATCATTTCAAAAGCTACTTGAATCTAAGCAATTTAGAAATAAGAGATTTAACTTTGAACTTGAATTAAATGATTCAGAGCAATTAAAAATAGTAAAATTTAGTATGTACCAAGCTGAGCTGCAGTCACAGGTAAGCTAAAATATGGTAACAAAACTCGCACTCCTAATTTGTGCTTGTGTAATCTAAATATTGTAGCCAGCTATGAATGCCTTAACTGAACTTTGAAATTAAAGCAGTGAAATCGAATGATATTACTTTAATGCTGGCGTTTGAATTTTAACGACATTCGAGTTCATTCCAGAAAAGGAAGGGACCCTGCTTGGTAATGCAATTGGGACAATGAGCAACAAAGGTTCATGCTACGTTGCTGTATTTTTGTGATGCAACAGTTTGAAAAGCTTAGGTCTGCCATACAGTTCTAAAACTTTACGTGCTTTTAGTCTTCCTTGTTGGTTGATTGAAGGTTTGCAGTCGTCGATCGGGGAGGTGACGACAGCCACTCATTGTCGGCCATCGCTGTTGCAGAAGCTGGATGCTGGCGCGCCTTCTTCTCGACACGGTCACCAGGCGAAACGGGCTCTTCATGTGCGCCAGCTAATGCTTCCCGTCCGCGACACCGTGTCAGTAACTATCTTATCAAGTCGAGCGCAATTACATGCTGCCAAACCCTGAAAGCGCGGCAACTCGCGAGAGCGTCACACAACACACCTGCTCCACCGCCCTACTCCAGTCAGACTCTCTCTGCCCGTGCTCCATGCGGCAGAGTTAATACTACCAAAGATCCTAAACACTTTGTTTCTCCACACGACCTATCGATGTAGTCGTTCGATAGCATAGTTTTCCCTAGGCCAGACCCAGCGTAAAAATACAAATAATATTTACAATAGAAACCAATTATACATTGACATAAATGCATAAATAGTAGAACAATTACAATATATAAAGACACAGATATGTCATATCTTCAGGTAACAAAGAAAAAAATTTATAGTACAATAGATGGAAATAGGAGGATATGCATTTGCGGCGTTACAAACAACGTCACACAGTCACCTGTCAGAATTGTCAATGCTTTTGCTATTGGAATATCTTCCATCGATAGGTCCAAGTGCTACTCTTGCAGACTGATATCTGTCAGAATTTTGGTTAGCTGGTTGATAAAGGAACCATCCCAGCATTTGCCTGAAGCGATTTAGGGAAATCACAGAATACTTAAATCAGGATGGCAGGACGCGTGTTTGAACTGTCGTCCTCCCGAATGCGAGTCGAGTGTGCAAACCATAACGCCACCTCAATCGGTGCCAGAATGTTACCGCTCTCCTATAACGGTTCTTAGCTTCATCAGCCTCTACTTTTCCTTAGACTTTTTACGTCAGTTTGTACTCTTCCACCCATTCGGAAAGAAGAGATATCCGCTGTTGCATCTACGCAGTACATTTGCTTAGGACAGAGTTCGTTTCCAACCCTCATCCTTTGAACTTTCTAGACGACATGGGTTTATCTGCGTCCTGGTGACATGCATTTCCTTCGCCTAAGCCTCCCCATCTTGTAAGAATAGTGAGGCCCTCTCGCTTTGTCAGTCGTAAATTGAGACAGACCAGCTGAATTAAAATTTGTGTATCTCGTGATTCGCTACTCAGACACGTTGCGGTTTTCACCACAATCAATAAACTATTCTATAAGACTCGATATGCTTATACCTACTCAGTTCTTTCTTCATTTATTTTAATTTATCCAGTTGTTGGCGAGGAGTACAATCAGCGTGGTTAGTGGACATACATACCACTGCAAATTTCAAGTAAACAATCTATTTTAAATTTGACGCTTGCACGTACATGTGTTTGTTTCGTTTTTTGAACTGACATACCTAATCTTATATAACCGGATATGTTACATGACGACACCTGTAAGCGCAAAATGTAGACTGTTCATTACAAATGTTGAATGGACATGTAAAGCACGAAATCAGGATGTGCTAAAAAGTGTAGTTGGGGACTGATGTCTACCCAAGATCCTTATCACACGAAGGGAGTGTTTACGACATCTGTAGTGAAAACCAGAAATACTTAACCTGGCGATTTAAGAAGTAGTACAGGGAAGAATGGAGTGACAGACCAAGAACAGATAATGCACATGAGATTAGAATGGATGAGGGTATTGTGTTAACGGTTCGTAGAGATGGAAGGATCTGTGCAATATAGGAAAAACTGGACGACAGTATCGAACCATTTGATATACTAATTACCACATCTAGGTTTGGGAGAGGAAGTTAAGACAGTGTCGTGATATTAGTATTGCCAGACTGTGGTGGGGATGTAAGGATGGTGATGTACAAAAGTACATGAGTGGCTAAAGCTGTAGCCACTGAAGATGGTAAATGAACGAGATTTTGGTGAAGATTAGATTGCGTGGTAAGAAGTCGGTCGCTTGGTGTTTGAGTTCGGATGCAGTGTCATCTCGGTTGATACGAAATAGTGGGGAAGGGAAGGCACCGACGGAACGAAGGGAAACATAATATTTTTTATGTGCTGGCCTTGTGGCGCTTCAGCCATAACCGATACTGCTCCTCACGTCTGCACAGCCTCAGTAAGCCGGTACGATGCCCCATTTTGGCATACCTGCTGCAACTTATATATGTAACAAGTTTAACTGGTTAGCCTCTATACATCGTCGGCGAGTAAAATTTCACTACAATCCTTACCTAGAAAATGCGCTGGACTAAAACTGGAAAGCAAAATACTGTGACGGAACGCGACGTATCACCAACAAAAACATTCCTTGGACGTTTACCCGAACACACTTACATTATATCAACAATTTTTATATTATCTCTGTCTACAGCAAAATAAAATTAGCTCAGAAATATTTCATGCACCTTGAAATAGGCATCCCATTTCACATCATCGGCCCTGGGTAAGAAAGAGATAAGATAGGTTGCCTACCTAATGGTGAATAAAATATTTTCCGATCCAGTTTAATCTTCCCCAATCAGCATGTCCATCTGGATGACTGAAAGATATAGTCTGACAGAAATGTTTCGCCTTAATTTATTGAAGCGTTGTCAGTGTATGTGTTGGCGTTATTCTACGTGAATGTTCTCTGTGTTGCAGGACAAGCTACGCTTTTAACAACTGGACCGAGAATTTTTATCTGCATCAGGTAATAACTTCCACAGTCCTAGACAGAGGTGTACAGGGTAAAAACTGTAGGGGGAGACACAGGTTAGAATACACCCAAAAAATAACTGAGGACGCAGGATGAAAGTGCTACTCTGACATGAAAAGGTAGTCACAAAAGACGAATTTATGGTGGGATGCATCAAAACATTTATATAGAAAGACACCTTTCATAAAATTCCGCGGTTGTATCAACTTCTGCAGACTGTCTTTTCTCTGCCTGTGTCTTCTCATATTTTTCAGGCCAGAGAGGAGGATTACCCTGGGAAGCGAAATGGAATGTTCGTTAGTTTCATTTTTTATTGTGTTTGATAATCAGCACATCACGTACGTGTAACTACACTACTGGCTATTAAAACTGCTACACCACGAAGATGACGTGCTACAGACGCGAAATGTAATCGACAGGAAGAAGATGCTGTGATATGCAAATGATTAGCTTTTCAGGGCATTCAGACGAGGTTGGCGCCGGTGGCGACACCTACAACGTGCTGACATGAGGAAAGTTTCCAACCGATTTCTCTTACACAAACAGCAGTTGACCGGCGTTGCCTGGTGAAAAGTTGTTGTGATGCCTCGCGTAAGGAGGAGATATACGTACCATCACAACTTTGATAAAGGTCGGATTGTAGCCTATCGCGATTGCGGTTTATCATATCGTGACATTGCTCCTCGCGTTGGTCGAGATCCAATGACTGTTAGCAGAATATGGAATCGGCGGGTTCAGGAGGGTAATACGGAACGCCATGCTGGATCCCAACGGCCTCGTATCACTGGCAGTCGAGATGACAGCCATCTTACCCGCATGGCTGTAACGGATCGTGCAGCCACGTCTCGATCCCTGAGTCAACAGATGGGGACGTTTGCAAGACAACAACCATCTGCACGAACAGTTCGACGATGTTTGCAGCAGCATGGAGACCATGGCTGCGTTTATCCTTGACGCTGCATCACAGACAGGAGCGCCTGCGATGGTGTACTCAACGACGAACCTGGTTGCACGAATGGCAAAACGTTATTTTTTCGGATGAATCCAGGTTCTGTTTATAGCATCATGATGGTCGCATCCGTGTTTGGCGACATCGCGACGAACACAGACTGGAAATGTGTATTCGTCATGGCCATACTTGCGTACCACCCGGCGTGATGGTATGGGGTGCCACTGGTTACACGTGTCGGTCAGCTCTTGTTCGCATTGACGGCACCTTGAACAGTGAACGTTACATTTCAGATGTGTTACGACCCGTGTCTCTACCCTTCATTCGATCCCTGCGAAACCCTACATTTCAGTAATATAACGCACAACCGCATGTTGCAGGTCCTGTACGGGCCTTTCTGGATACAGAAAATGTTCGACAGCTGCCCTGGCCAGCACATTCTGCAGATCTCTCATCAACTGAAAACGTCTGGTCAAAGGTGGCCGAGCAACTAGCTCATCACAATACGCCAGTTACTAGTCTTGATGAACTGTGATACCGTGTTGAAGCTGCATGGGCAGCTGTACCTGTACACGCCATCCAAGCTCTGTTTGACTCAATGGCCAGGCGTATCAAGGTCGTTATTACGGCCAGAGGTGTTTGTTCTGGTTACTGATTTGTCAGGATCTATGCACCCAAACTGCGTGATAATGTAACCACATGTCAGTTCTGGTATAATATATTTGTCCAATGAATACCCGTTTATCATCTGCATTTCCTCTTGGTGTAGCAATTAAAGGCCAGTAGTGTACCTTTTCTACACATCGATGGTCGCTGGACTTAAGTGAATGTGCGTGTAATATGAAACGCCTGCACCTGAAGAATTCAGGTGGACTTTCTTGCTTCAAGTCTCTAGCAGAGGCCCGGGAACGGTGATTGTATTCAACTTTAACGCTGGTTTGAGGCGCCACTCAGGCTGAGCGTTGTCTGCGCTATTTACTGTCTGGGCACCCTCGCTACTCGCTCTTCTAGAAACATGTGCAGTGGACGCTTTCGTTCAAATTTTAGAAGTTGAACAGATGGGAAAATTTCAGGACGAGTAAACAGGCGTCGTCTCTCCAGTTTTCTCACTGGAGGAGGCGTCTGGAACCATTGAAAAATACGTCTTGTAGATTGGTCAGTTCGTCCAGCCCACGTTTTCTCAGTCGTGTACACGTAGCCGAGGCAGCTCAGAAACTTTCTGTGACATTAAAGTAATTTGTTAGAAACATTATGGGCTTCTTGAGTTATTATTTTGTTCTCTTGTAACTAAATTTTGATGTGCCAGTTCTTTCTCTTTACTTTGTCATGGATAGTTTTTCCGACTGAGTTGCGTATTTCTTTCCACTGCGAGGTACAAGCTGTTTTTTATCGACTCAACTTCTGCTAGAAAATGGTGAACCTTACCTTCGGTTGTTCTGTGAATCTTCGAGCCTTTGCACGTGAACATACAGTGTGTGAGTCCATATTGCGTTCCTGACGCAGCCTGATCAGCGCTCAAGATTTTGCACATGTCTCATGAAGTTTTGCATTACGTTCTACTTTTTCAGTAAATGTCTATGTATTTAATTCGCTAAATGTGTCCCAACGTGCATACCAGCACGCTATCCTCCATCCTGTGATCAAGAACATTGTGCATCTTATGAGAGAAGCATGCTAGGAAGTATTTAGTAAAGTCTGGTCCCCAGTCAGTCAGTCGGAAGTCTAGTTGTTAGATGACCGTTGCACGTTTATTTTGTGATTTAACCTAAGGACCAAATCAATTAAAATTTCTGAGGCTTCAGACGACTTCGGGAAAGGTATGGGGTGCTAACGAATGTATTTACTCAACAGGAAGCTTGGGACTGCAAGAAGTTCCTGCTACAGACTAAAGATCGCTCCTCAAACAAATCATCCACCGATATTTGGACTTTTCCTACATCAAGTAACAACAAGCTTATTTTAGTGTGACTGATGTTTCAATAAGATATTTCTTTCATACAGGTGCCAGAAGGACATCGAGCGACCAAACGAGGAAATAAGCCAACACAGGGCTCAAATCAGTAGCAGTGACAGTACCCAGAGTACAACCGTGTTAACCGAGCGAGGTGGCGCAGTGGTTAGCACACTGGACTCGCATTCGGGAGGACGACGGTTCAATCCCGTCTCCGGGCATCCAGATTTAGGTTTTCCGTGATTTCCCTAAATCGTTTCAGGCAAATGCCGGGATGGTTCCTTTGAAAGGGCACGGCCGATTTCCTTCCCAATCCTTCCCTAACCCGAGCTTGCGCTCCGTCTCTAATGACCTCGTTGTCGACGGGACGTTAAACACTAACCACCACCACCACAAACCTGTTAAGACTTTCGTTACCACTTTTGACGAACTGCCTACTGGTGTGTGTCAAGGGTGCTTCGGCCGACGTTTGTTTGATGACTTTTCTGAAGTTTCGCCAGCACGAGTGGCTGTGGACCGAAAATTATATGTACTTGGCGCTCTAACGTCCGAGGGCTTTTTCGGTCCGCAGCTCGTGGTCTCGTGGCTAGCGTTGCTGCCTCTGGATCACGGGGTCCCGAGTTCAATTCCCGGCCGTGTCGGGGACTTTGTCCGCCCTTGGAATGGATGTTTATGTTGTCCTCACAATTTCATTGTCTTTCGGGAAGATGACAAGACTGGACAACGCAGCGATTTGGGAATTTCTACCGTTGCTGATAACCACACAGTTGAGGGCCTCACAAGCCATATATCATCACAATCATCATCATTATCGAAAGGCTTTTTCTTGGCCATTACCGCTGCAGTTCTCCCCTTGCTGCCTGCAAAGGCCGTTCGCTGCGGTGCAGGAATAGAGGATCCGTTCACCTTGTGGCTTTCTTACTGAAGCCGTTCTCATGTTCGTGTATTTCTATAGCTTCCTTGAACAAGGGGGGGGGGGGGGGGGAGAGGGGTGATAGCTAGAAAACGAACAAGAACTAACTTTCTAGACGTGCTAGTCGCGAAGGAGGGTGAAAACTTGGACACAGAGCGCAATTAAAACCAATGTGCACGTACCGATACCTGTACGAACTATCAGATCACCACTCCAGCTAGAAAAGAGGCATGATTGATACGCTCACAACGCGGGCAAGATGAATATGCGAGCCGCAGTAACTCTGGCGAGAGGTGCGACACCTACAAAGAGTTCTGAGGAGTAATGGGTGCTTCTTCAGTTACACAAGAAGTGTGACAGGATCAACCATTTGGCAAAGTCACATCGGAAAAAGAGATGTCGGATGTAGCCTTTCTGCCATACATTCCCAGAGTGACGGAAAGAAGCGGCCATGTATTGTGTCTCAGATCGGCAAAGGAAAGAAGCGCCCCACTTGCAATGTCAGAAATATACCGCATATCATGTACACGTGGAAAAGTCTATGTTGAAATATTTGGAAGATCAGACAACACCAGGATCATCAGACATGAGCGGGACTCCAGGCTGGGTCAGGCTGAGAAATCGGCCGTGGCGGAGCATGTACCTTTGTGAGATGGACCACGTAGTAAAATTCGCCGACACCCAAGTTCTTGCTGGAGAGGAGAGCTATCACACCCGCTTGTTCGAGGAAGCCGTAGAGAGACACGAACATGGCAGTAACTTCAACACGAAAGGAGAAAGCTTTAAGGTGAACGGATCGTGGATTCCTGTGCTGAAGTGAATGACGGTTCAGGTAGCAACGGGAGAATCGCAGAGGTAATGATCACGGAAGAGCCCTTGGTCCTTGGCACGTCAGGTACTTAAATATAATCTGCGACTGCGATTCCAACCCGCCGTTAGCAATGGAGGATGATGCACTGACAATGCCAGCCACTTGTACAGCCGAAACGTCAAACAAATCTCGGTCGAAGATCGTTCAAATGGCTCCAAGCGTTTATAGGACTTAACATCTGAGGTCATCAGTCCTCTAAACTTAGAACTACTTAAACCTAACTAACCTAAGGATATCACACACATCCATGCCCGAGGCAGGATTCGAACCTGCGACCGCAGCAGCAGCGCGGTTCCGGACTGAAGGGCCTAGAACCGCTCGGCCACATCGCCGGCCGAAGAACCCAAGGTAGAAGCCAACAGACAGTTTCTCAGTACCCAGAGAATTAACTGTGCCTGCGGATACCACCAGGAACGTGTCTATAGCCGCCAGCAAGAAAAGCCAGGCAAGACGTTATGTAAGTAGACACAGTTGTTCATTGGGTTCAGGGCTGGACCAAATTTGAAGCCAGCTCAGTACACGTGAACTTGAACGTCTGCCACGCATCATCATCATATTAATGTTCATCAGTGTAATAGTTCTGTTAATAACCTGTTTCCACACATTTTAAGCTGTTGCCTAACGTTATTGGCTCCTGTGATCAGGCTGTATAGTCGCGGCATGCAAACAAGCCACCTCAGTAACAGCAATTATTTTCGGTTGTAGGGGATTCTTTTCGTTCCACCTATTAGTGCTTAATACAAGTGTGTTTGGTGAGTAGAATACTGTACATACTGCTACAAAAATTACACATATAAAGACTTTATATGAAACTTGTTTGGCCATTGATTCCTTTGAGCTGCAAAAAAATATCGGTTTCATTGTCTTTTTTTTCAGTCAAATCCTATCATAATGTATATTGTTGGTTGCACGTAAACCTTGTAACGAATAAAATTTAAATCAAACTTATTCTTACCACAAGTATTATGAGTGAATTATGACTAAAGTTTCACAAACTTTCTTTTTGCTGACAGCAGTTTTTTTGATTTATTAACGTCTTATGTAGTGAGGCAGTGAATATTTACAATATTTAGTGTTATATATATTAGACCTAATGAGAAGTAAACGTCTGCAGATAATTATTGTAGTCTGATACCTACTTAATGTTAAGCAATTGATTTTCCACTAAAATTCGTTTTGTAATCCCCAGAATCAGCATTCTGACTCACAACCCAAATAATATTGCTGTAATAATAATACTGAATCTTTATCTCGATAATGCTATAGACGCTTTGTTCTTTAAGATCGAATAAGGCCCTTAGAAGTTATTAAGTTTTAAAAGAATTAAGTACATTCACAATTTCCAGTATTATGGTAACAGAGTTGGTGTTCAGACGCGCATCCTCGCTCTGATCTCTCTCTCGTGTGAGGCCGTTCAGTATTGTGTATCTTTATTAACATGAGTGTTACTTGAGCTGTGACCGTGAGAAACACTGCTTTATACTTGCTGAGGAACAGAGACATTGTTGGACAGGAAAAATCACAGGCAATGATCGACGACGTGAAACTCATTACATGCATAGTACAGGTGGAGTGGCATATTTATATGAAAACTGGTATAGATTTCATCAGTTGAGAAAGCAGGATAACAGACGTAAATAACTTTCAAGGTTGACACAGGTTAGACTCCCAAAACAGTGGTCGATGTCGGAGACTGTGTAATAAAGGAATACGCCCTCCTCGGGCGCTAATGAACATTTTGCAGCTATTACTCATGCTGGCTATCAAACTGTTGAGGAGTTTCAAAAAAAAAAAAAACAGCAAATAAAAGAGCCATTAATGAATATCTTCATAGTCAGCTCCAAGCATTCAACGGGGGACTCAAAGATATTGAGCATCTTTGGTCGGAATTTAAAGGTATTGTCCACCACGTGCTAGAGAAATATGTGCCTAGCAAAAATATACGGGAGGGAAAGGATCCACCTTGCTTCAACAAACATAATAGGAAGTTGCTGAGAAATCAAAGAAATCTGCACAGTCGTTTTAAAGGTAGTCACTGCCCCGCTGACAAACAGAAATTATCCGACATAAAAGCAGCTGTCAAAAGGTCAGTGAGAGATTCTTTTAACGAATTTGAAAGCAATATTTTATCTGCAGAGTCTAAAAATAACCCCAAAAATGTTGGTCGTACTTAAAATCTATGAACGCTACAAATAATTCAATACCTTCTCTTGCTGACAGTACGGGTAATGTAACTGATGATGATAAACAGAAGGCTAAAATTCTAAACCTAGCTTTCAAAAACTCGTTTACGGTAGAGGACTGCAGCACCATTCCTCCTTTCAATTATCGAACAAACGCAAGGATGGCTGACATAGTGTTTAGTATATCTGGGATTGTAAAACAGTTAAGATCCTTAGACGCCAGGAAGGCATCTGGCCCAGACGGTATCCCCGTAAGATTTTATGTTGACTGTGCTACAAATATAGCACCATTCTTACCCATCATCTATCAGAGATCATTGGAACGGCGGAAAGTTCTACAGGACTGGAAGAAGGCCAAGGTCATAGAAATCTATAAAAAGGGTAGAAAATCGGATGCACATAATTACCGACCAATTTCACTGACGTCGATTTGTTGTAGTATCATGGAACATATTTTGCGTTCAGACACAATGACCTTTCTAGACACTGAGAAGCTCATCTGCAGAAACCAGCACGGTTTTAGGAAACAGCGGTCATGTGAGACACAGCTGGTCCTCTTTGTGCACGATGTACAACATGCTCCAGATACCGGCTCTCAGGTTGATGCCATATTCCTCGACTTTAGAAAGGCGGTCGACTCAGTTCAGCACTGTCGCTTGCTCCAAAAAGCGAGCGCTTACGGTCTATCTGATGACATGTGCGGTTGGACAGAAAGTTTTCTAACAGACAGAGTCGTCCTGAAAGGAGAGACTTCAACAGAAACAAGCGTAACATCAGGTGTGCCCCAGGGCAGCGTAATAGGTCCGTTGCTTTTTACGATTTACAAAAACGACCTGGTTGATGGCATTGACAGCTGGATTAGGCTGTTTGCCGATGATGCTGTAGTCTACAGGAAAGTAGTATCACACGAAAGTTGTGAACAAATCAATCACGATTTGCAGAAAATTAATGCGTGATGTAATGACTGGCAGCTATGTCTCAATATAAGTGTAACCTACTGTGTATAACAAGGCGAAAATCCCCATTAATGTACGAATACAAAATAAATGCCCAGTCTTTGGAAGCGGTAACGTCCTTCAAGTATCTGGGTGTGACTATTCGAAATGATCTCAAACGGAACGATCAGATTACACGAATAACGGGTAAGGCGAACATTAGATTGGTAGAACCCTGAAGCGATGCAGTCCTTCAACAAAGGAAATTGCTAACAATATTTTAGTTCGTCTGTATGGCACCCTTACGAGTTGGGTCTGATTCAAGAGAATGAGAAGTTCCAAAGAAGAGCGGCAAGATTCCTGACTGGAGCATTTAGCCATCGCGAGAGCGTTACAAATCTCATAGAAAGTTTGAAGTGGGACACACTTGCAATAGATGTCGCGCTAAACGAAAGGGGCTGCTCACTTAATTCCAAAATCCGATCTTCGCCGAGGATGTAGAGCATATATTATTACTACCGACTTTCAAATCGCTCAATGATCGCCATTGAAAGATAAGGGAAATTAGAGCTCGTACTGAGGCGTTCAGGTAGTCGTTTCTCCCTCGCGCGATGGTTCAAATGGCTCTGAGCACTATGGGACTTAACATCTGTGGTCATTAGTCCCCTAGAACGTAGAACTACTTAAATCTAACTAACCTAAGGACATCACACACATCCATGCCCGAGGCAGGATTCGAACCTGCGACCGTAGCCCTCGCGCGATCCGAGAGTGTAATATAGTGGGGTAAATATGACTTTGGCCCCGAATAGTGCCCTCCGCCACACACCGCTTGGTGGCTAACTGAGTATATATGTAGATATAGAGGAGTCCTTGGGGATACTGTCCCACTCTTCTCTCAAGATGACTTTTAGGTCTTGCACGGTTCGAGGAGGGGGTTTTCGTGGAGAAACATGTCTGCCAGACCATCGCAGGCATGCTCTACAGGGTTTAGCTCCCGGCAATATGCAGGCCATTCCATGCTTTCAATGTCTGCACTTTCCAGTGTGTCCGACTTCTCAGCTGTCTTTCTTGGGTCATGAGGGTGGGGGCATTGACATCCAATAACGGAAAGTCGAGACCTTCGACACCCCTAAACAGACGGATATAATTCAGAATAATCTCCCTGCAATATTGCTGTGCTGTAGCGGTACATAACTTAAGAGATACGGGAAAAAATTGGAAATTTTTGGTAAGGACTATGGGACCAAACTGCTGAGGTCATCGGTCTCTAGGCTTACGCACTACGTAAGCTAGCTTAAACTAACTTACGCTAAGGACAACACACACACCCATGCCCGAGGGAGAACTCGAACCTCCGACGGGGGGGAGACGCGCTAACCGTGACATGGCCCCTCAGACTGCACGGCTACCTCGCGTTGCTTGAAAAGAAACGCAGCACCGTTTAGCTATCGTGCGTAACACCTGCCCACATCATAACACCTACGCCATACCCTTAATGTTCATGAATATTCTGTGGTGCGCAACGGTTTCCTCTCTCTCTGAACACTAACTGTTGGCTAGATTCACTAGCCACAGTGAAGCGGCATTCTTCGGATAACATCACTCTGGACCACTGTTCCTGATCCCAACCAACATGCTCCCTGCACCAACGAACTCTTTGTCAACAATGGCGTGGTTGGAGTGGGGTGAATTTAACAGGCTTTTGAGCTTACAAACCAGCCTGAATTAATCGCCGAAAAATGGTTCTGGCGGACAAACGTGTACCGGCAGCGGTTGGAAGGTCTACAGCTATCTGACTAGGAGTGAAATTCTGCTCCTTTTCAGCAAAAGGGCTACGTGTCGATCCTCTTGCAGTATGGTGAATGATCTACGAACACTGACATGCTTTAGCGTAGCATTTCCACCGTCAGCAGCCTCTTTAATCGGAGAGACGACACTTTTGGACACACCCATTGTTGTGGCAACGGTTGTGACAGTGATCGGCTTCGAGGCATCCAACTGCTCGCTCACCATCGCAAGCACTCAAAAGATGTCTTGAAGACATGTCGACATTCTACACGGAATGTCGGACAAATGGGTTCCGAAAAATCTTCGTCAAACATCGTGACTCATGAGCTATCGACTGCGTACAGAGCGTTCGTGCACAGGCTTCGCTGTAAATAACACACCCCTGCACTCTACATTTCTGTTTAATGTCATGTGTCAGGTGATCCGTAACAGTTGTTGGTTGTTCTGTAGCAGCTGGATGTGCTTTTTAGCTACTGCCAGTTGTTCCTTAGCAACTGTCAATCAGTGTAATTTGCGGTCTCTTGAGTTTGCGAATTGGCAGCACCCACAAAGCACGTGCGAGCCAGCAACGGCCACTAGCCCCAGGGAAACCACTCGCACTAACCCTTTAGGCTACCTACAGCACTTACGACTGCCAGCTTACTTCATGGCCCTGATACTCCGACAGTAGCAGGGGCTGATGTGTCGGCTGCTGCCCAGACACACAGCTGTTCCACACGTACATCCTCGCGAGCTGTGCTCGTCTGTGTCAGAACTGGCGCCACAACACGCAGCTTCATCTGACAAACTAGCGCAGTCTAGCTTCGACTGTCTGCCCTCTCTCATGTCTTTGGAATTCGTATATTAATTAAATGGAGTGTCTTACAATACGAAATTCAGTAAAAGAAAAACAAATGTAATGGAGAGTAGTGTAATTAGTTAGGCAATTTTGGGGAAATGAGACGCTGAAAATAATTGAAAAGTACTACTACTTTGATAGAAAACTAAATGACTAGGGAAATATATCGAAGTGAGCTAACATCAACTACAAATTTCACAGCGGACTGAAAGTATTTCTCTGGAACGTAGCCTTGGACTAACAGTGTTGCAAGAAGGCAATACAAGCTCTTGAAATGCAGTGTAATGGTAATGACAGAATTTTAAGCATCAGACGGATACATCGGATAACCAACAAAAAGGTACTGATCATAATCGAGGAAAAAACGAGCTTTATGGCTCAAAGTGGCAAAAAGAAGGGGTAGGCTGACAGAAAGCTAGTTGAAATATCGAGGAATAGGTAACTTGGTATTGGAGGGAGATGTTTAGCGGCGGAGGTCGGGGGTAAAATTGTACATGGGAGCAATGGCATGACTGAAGTATGGAGTTTCAAATGGTTGAAGGCGGGCGGCCGTAGTTATTCGTGATGAAGAGGCTTGCACGGGGTAAATTAACATGGAGAGCTGCATGAAAGAATTCTTGATAATGAAGATCACAACAACAATACATATGAACAATATGTGAAGAATACTTCTTCGTGTGCGAAAGGCACTATGAAAACACCAATAAAGTGTATAAAGTGCTTGTGTAGGAAGATTTTTAATGACAATCGAAACTTAACCAAAGTGATATATCTTACACGTTGGAAACATTGCGTGCAAAATCAGTAATTAAGTATATCTCGAAATGGAAGTATCAGGACTACAGTAAAAGTTACAACTACGCCAAGTAGAATTTTCGCATGTGACGAAAGTTATATGTTAGAGTAAAATAATTATAGACGTGTTTGTGTGCTGAATGACAAAAATTTGACATACAGTGCTAATCGAAGAAAGGCTGAACGAATGAAAAAATTGTTATCAGTGATAGCGACGGACATTAAGGAAGAGACAGAGACGAAACATTTTCAGTAGCTTTACTCGGTTTAGCAGCTTGATTATCATTAAGAACGTCTTCATTTCGCTGATAACATTGACCTCCTCTCGTAACTCAGAGAGGCGGCAAAGAACGAAGAGCGGACCGGTTGATGCTGGTTGCCTAAGTGGATGGGATTAATCGAGCGAGCTTGCAGTGGCTTAAGGAGTAGATTACCATTTTGCAACTCCGGCGAGGTCAGCACTCAAGCGCTCTTTCCACTGCAGTTCCTTCTTTTCTGGTACTCTCTCTCCAGCAGCTGGCGTTATAAATTTTTGGTTTGAGCTATACACTCAAATCATGTGCAAAAAGCGGGGTAAGGGACGTTGCGGACAGATACTGGGAGGAATAAATTAATTATTGTTAACGTTCAGAGCGTCTATTAAAGTCTGTTATATCTCAATTCTGGAAGGGCGACGAGGACAAGCCATGAAATGACACGAACATACGGCCCAGAACTCTCACAGTACTGTCTCTAGGCAACATCTGTTATGAGATTGTCTGTATTGCATAATGTCTTGGACTCAGACGTGTAACTGATGAAATGACGAAAACATCAGAATCCATTTTCGGGAACGCGGGCCCAAAACCCTGCAGCGTAAACAATTCAACACACGAAATTTTGAAAAAGTGCCAATGACCGAGATCCCTTTGCTAGCAACAATGCACGGGGCTGGAACGTGTGAAATTACCTATCGCTGAAATCAAACCCCTTAATGTCTTGTGGAGAAAAGGTACAGTTACGGAACTGTGTAAAAAATCTCTCCTCTGACGGAAGAACACGATATCGGTAATGAGAGTTTCGGAACAGTGAAAATAACGAAAATAGTAAATTTTACGAAAAAGGCGCTTTCAAGTCTGCAGCACGTAAACTCTAATTGCGCATAATTTCTGCATGTTATTGTTGTTTTGTTTCCAAGGTTTTTAATGTGCTCATGCCATACCGTAGAACTACAAATTATACCATCCTGCAAGGAATTCAGAAATTCAAATGTTGCAACAGCAGAAACATGAACCTTAACTTACTCGAAATAGGGCCCAGCTACCCACTTTTTCGCGTTTCGATGATGTGCCTTACTGGACTTATGAAACTGCTATTGGGATTAAAAGTCATGCCCACTTTTTACAAACATACCTGTAAGACAGTACTACATTTAAGCCTTTATTCATTCCATCCCTGAAATGTTTGGTACAGACCATAGAATATTTAATCACTGTGCACAATTACCGTTAACTAAACCAGAGGATTCATAAAAATCCACCTCTTTATTTTTGTTTATGTATTAGCTTAAGCACATGTTTGTCTTCTAAACAAAAAAACGTGTGGTCACCCTGTGCTAATAGAATCAATGTCACTAGTTTTTATTACTTCCTTAATCCACTTTTGCTCCCATAGGGAGCATTTAATTTACTTTTTCAAACCTTATAGTCTATCTGTTATCTCAGAGCAATCCACAATGTTGCAGGCTGACGAGCTGGGCCTTTTCACAACCATATCAAGAAAAAAAAAATGAGCTGAAACCCCTCATTCGTGGCAGCTATTCCGTACCTGCCCTTCAGACTTTACGGAAGTCTCTAGTTTCAATTTCAAGACAAAGTATTAAGCTACCCGATCTTATGATATATAAGAGAAAGAGATAATCAGTTGAGGAAACCAGAACAAATGATACAAAAAATTCCTTTAATATAGACAGAATGTTCAAGAGTTCAATTTTTGTCACAAGACAGAACTGTACTTGTCCAGGAAAAATTTCTCATCTCCATTAGACTAAGCCCATTTCAGAGATTCATATTAGCTTTAAGAACATTTTCCTTTTTTTTAGTACAGCCCAATTATTAAACCGCTAATGAGCTTGTGGAACCGTAGGATTTTTGTCCCTCTGGAATGAAGTTCGTCCACGTTATAAGAGCCTATAAATTAATAACATGAGCAACCTGAAAATAGCCTTAACCGAGTTACTCGCAATCTGTAAGCCTTTTGTCCACATTTCATCTCGCCGCGGTTGAAACATGAACTTCTGCTCACGACTGTAAGTGACTCAGTAAGTACGTACGAAAATTAATAATTTTATATATTCAAAAATCTATGATTTCACATCAACAAATTGTTCACAGACCACATAAATGTCAATACCCCGCTCCACTCTTGGCACTGTTCAGAATCTAAAAGCCCTATGTGCTCCATAATTTGAAAATTCCTTTTCTTCAACACATTGTTCGGATTTTAAATGAGAGTTTAACCATACGAAAGTGGAAAGCTTTATTGCTTCACTCACCACGAAAAATAGAATGCGGGTTACGTCCAAAAACTTGAGAGACTGAAACGGATGGGACAGTTAATTACTTGATTACTTGCAGCTCACACGAGAGTTCAGTGTTATACATTTCGAATTAACTGTGATATTAAAGTAACTCGCAGTCTATCCAAGTTTGCCCAAACACAACTATCCAAGACACGTGTTCACAATTGCGAAGCTCTGGCACTGTGTAAGCTCATTTGTCCGTCGCTGACATAGAAGACTGCAAACCTTCTTTCCTTCTCGTCTGGGCAAGCTGTGCAGTGACTAGAGTACATATAAAGCTTACTGGGGCAGGGTAAATGCTAGCTACAATGAAGTCGATAATTCAATTGTAATATTGGCATTTTAATTCGATATTCCTCACAACTGATAAAAATTAAAAAAAAAATGTGAATCTCTTTGTCCACCCACACACTCCTAAGAATGGCACATTAACAATTTGCAATTACGTGCCCCTATTACCGGCAGCTGCGTTGATAAATACTCGGCACCTCGCAGGGATAACTACCAGATCAAGAATATAAGGTAAGTTGTTGGAAGTGGTTAAGCGTTGGTGAAAATTTCACTTCTGAGCACACAAAGAGCCCTAACCGCAGAACTCTGCACGGAACACGGGTTGGTGCAGTGCTGGGATACAGACCGTATATCTCCCTTCGAAGACGATGCCCAAGACGCCGTCTCCAAGTCCGTACTGCTCGATGGCTGAAGGCGAAGTCCACTCTCTCCACAATTCTCCCGTCTCCCACGCGTACGAATACGCGGCGGAATACCCTGCCTCGGCCAATGTCGAAAGCTCTATCATCGCCGAAATCCCTCCACTGAGATCTACCCAATGATCGAGTAGGTCATAACGCCCCTAGGCAAACGAAATTACGGTATTCGCCACGTGTCGCCCAGCACAGGTGGCTCCGGATGCCGGGCTACCCCCAAAAGCGCCGTATTGTCCCGCGTTTCCGGTGACCGCTACCTGCCGCCCACGGCGACCCGGCGAGCTACGGCCATCTGCAGACTTTACATTCCACCATTCTCAACTTCCGACGCTTTTCAACAACGCCTTAAATTAGTGGCTCAATCATGCAGACATGCAGGGAGTACTGCTCGAGAGTGCCTCATATTTATCATAATTCAATAGAGTCATGATCTGATGCCCTAGCCAGTCCCTTTATTATTAATACTAATGTTGGTAAGCTAACGTGTAAGTGCCCATGTCCTGGTACCTTACAGCTGACCTGGGAACAAGCTGCGATACACGCAACTACCAAAATGACAATGATCCACGAGGCTGCTTAGGGGTTGCTTGTGCAGTCTGAAAAGCTGGAAAGGGTATTGCAGTGTAGATTGTGCTCAGAAATAGATATTAAGAAAAAAATTCGATACGTTGTCGTGTTTCCGAGTTAACTGGCATTGTAGTTAGCCAGTCAGATAGCAGCGCAGGCAAATTCAAGTCACCCGCAAGAGACGGTTCCGCCAAACGTGTTCTTCATTTGGTTTCCTAAAACCGAACAGCAGAACGATATAAAAATTGGACATGGGACGGTAATTAGAGTCCAATCCGAGAACAAGGCTGAGCTTTCTCGTGCTGTATCGCTTTCTTGATGCAATAATTTACGAACAGCCGTATGTATTGTAGAAATTTATTTTATGAACTTATTATGAGCTACCAGTTTCGGCATTACATTGATGCCATCTTCAGGCCCCACACTTCGTAGTCGTAAAATCGCTATATACGGAAGGAGCCATAAGGCGACAGGCGCCTGGCCACCAAGACCTGTTGCATAACGATTTCATTCACGGATCCAGTTACATGGCTCCTTCCGTGTATAGCGATTTTACGACTACGACGTGTGGGGCCTGAAGATGACATCAATGTAATGCCGAATCTGGTGGGACATAAGAAGTTCACAAAATAAATTTCTACAATATATACGGCTGTTGGTAAATTATTGCATCAAGAAATACATGCCAGCCGTTGTCCCATGGTCCACAATGGATCAACGAAGATTCATGCAGTATCGCGTCGCTTTGAGAACATGTGACATTAATTGGTTCTGGTGCGCTGCTTGAATTTGCGAACACTACGGTCTGATTGGCTAACTTCAGTGCTAATTATTTAGGAAGCGGCGCAATGTATCCATGTTTTCTTGACAATTATTTCTCAGCACAAATTACCCTGCAACACCCTTACAAGCTTCTCATACTGTTTGTCACCATCCTGTAAAGCCACAGTGTGGTCCCTTGCGAATCGTGAAACTGCGCGACTGCTTTTAAATTGCCAGCACACGTGGCTACATGCACTAAAAGCGCTCTCTCGGCACCTTAAATTTCTTATGACTTTCCCATCTGGGACTGTATTGTCTCTATAATTTTCCCTATCGTAGATCCATTTCATTGAAACTTCATTTCTGTGTCTTAATAAATATAAATGGTACTATTGTTTAAATGGAACTTTAACTGGTCTTTCTGCCCTGACTCTCCTGTCTGTCTTCGCCGTACACACTAAAGTTACATCAATCTGTAACGTATATAGCAAACTGGTACCAAGCAAATTGTAATGTTGTGCAATATGTCACAAAACCTAATGTGTGGGTAGAATACCTTCCTATTGACTGTGTGGAGTACTTCAGTATATGGCACCGCTGCTTTCCCTTTACGCTGATTGACCAAAGACTTGAAACAGAAGCCACATTGTGGCTGGCAGAAAGAGTTGGATGGCGGCGGCCGACGCGAATGGTCGACAGTATATGATCACTGAATAGGAAATTTGTAAAGTATGTTAATCACTCAGAGATACACCGATAAGCCAAAACATTATGACCACAGTCCACCAAGACGTTGGATGCCGCCTGGTGGCGTTCCGGGCAGGTGCGCTCCAACAGAATTTAAGCGAAGCAGACACCGTCAGGGACGGAAAAAACACACCGTGGTTTAACAACAAAGTTAGGAAACTACTGCGAAAGCAAAGAGAGCTTCACTACAAATTTAAACGCAGCCAAAACATCTCAGACAAACAGAAGCTAAACGATGTCAAAGTTAGCGTAAGGAGGGCTATGCGTGATGCGTGCAGTGAATTCGAAACTAAAATTCTAGGTACCGACTTGACAGAAAATCCTAGGAAGTTCTGGTCTTACGTTAAATCAGTAAGTGGATCGAAACAGCATATCCAGATACTCTGGGATGGCAATTTCATTGAAACAGAGGATGACACGGCGTAAAGCTGTAGTATACTAAACACCTCTTTCCAAAGCTGTTCCACAGAGGAAGACCGCTCTGCAGTTCCTTCTCTAAATCCTCGCACGAACGAAAAAATGGCTGACATCGAAATAAGTGTCCAAGGAATAGAAAAGCAACTGAAATCACTCAACACTACACTGGACCTGACGGGCTACCAATTCGATTCTACACAGAGTATGTGAAACAACTTGCCCCTCTTCTAACAGCCGTGTACCGCAAGTCTCTAGAGGAACGGAAGGTTACAAATGATTGGAAAAGAGCACAGGTAGTTCCAGTTTCCAAGAAGGGTCGTGGAGCAGATGCGCAAAACTATAGGCCTATATCTCTGATATCGATATTTGTAAAATTTTAGAACATGTTTTTTGCTCGAGTATCATGTCGTTTTTGGAAACCCAGAATCTACTCTGTAGGAATCAACATGGATTCCGGAAACAGCGATCGTGTGAGACCCAACTCGCTTTATTTGTTCATGAGACCCAGAAAATATTAGATACAGGCTCTCAGGTAGATGCCATTTTCCTTGACTTCCGGAAGGCGTTCGATACAGTTCCGCACTGTCGCCTGATAAACAAAGTAAGAGCCTACGGAATATCAGACCAGCTGTGTGGCTGGATTGAAGAGTTTTTAGCAAACAGAACACAGCATGTTGTTCTCAATGGGGAGGCGTCTACAGACGGTAAAGTAACCTCTGGCGTGCCACAGGGGAGTGTTATGGGACCATTGCTTTTTACAATATATATAAATGACATAGTAGATTGTGTCGGAAGTTCCATGCGGCTTTTCGCGGATGATGCTGTAGTATACAGAGAAGTTGCAGCATTAGAAAATTGCAGCGAAATGCAGGAAGATCTGCAGCGGATAGGCACTTGGTGCAGGGAGTGGCAACTGACCTTTAACATAGACGAATTTAATGTATTGCGAATACATAGAAAGAAGGATCCTTTATTGTATGATTATATGATAGCGGAACAAACACTGGTAGCAGTTACTTCTGTAAAATATCTGGGAGTATGAGTGCGGAACGATTTGATGTGGAATGATCATATAAAATTAATTGTTGGTAAAGTGGTTGCCAGGTTGAGATTTATTGGGAGGGTCCTTAGAAAATGTAGTGCATCAACAAATGAGGTGGCTTACAAAACAATCTTTCGGCCTATACTTGAGTATTGCTCATCAGTGTGGGGTCCGTACCAGATCGGGTTGCCAGAGGAGATAGAGAAGATCCAAAGAAGATCGGCGCGTTTCGTCACAGAGTTATTTGGTAAGCGTGATAGCGTTACGGAGATGTTTAACAAACTCAAGTGGCAGACTCTGCAAGAGAGGCGCTCTGTATCGCGGTGTAGCTTGCTGTCCAGGTTTCGAGAGGGTGCGTTTCTGGATGAGGTATCGAATATATTGCTTCCCCCTACTTATATCTCCCGAGGAGATCACGAATGTAAAACCAGAGAGATTCGAGCGCGCACGGAGGCTTTCCGGCAGTCGTTCTTCCCGCGCACCATACGCGACTGGAACTGGAAAGGGAGATAATGACAGTGGCACGTAAAGTGCCCTCCGCCACACATCTTTTGGTGGCTTGCGGAGTATAAATGTAGATGTAGATCACCCTAGCGAAAGTACGGGCTACAAATCCATTAAGATAAGCGACCGTGGCAGAGGACAGATTGTTAGTACGCAGAGCCTGTGAACCAGTATCTCGAAAATGGCGATGCAGGTCGAATGTTCACGTGCTACTGTCGTGAGCATCTACGGAAAGAGGTAGAAGGACAGTGAAGCTACCACTAGGCACTAATTGGTTTGACGTCCACGACTCTTCACAGAACGTAGGGTTCGAAGGATTGTCTGCTCTGTAAAGTAGGATAGATGGTGATTTGTGGCGTCTCTACCGAAAGAGCATAATGCTGGTGCATGGTCTAGTGTTTCAGAGCACACTGTTCATGCAACATGGTTAAACATGGAGCTCCATGGAGCGACCACTCATAGTTGTTCACATGTTGACATCGTCATTTACCATCGGTATTCGACCGTCGATCAGTGGAAACGTCTCGGCTCTTCGGGTGAATGACATTTCTGCTACGCTAGGTCGATGGTCGTCTCTACAAACGCCGTCATCGAGGTGAACCGCGGCTCGAAACGTGCAGCGCGCCTCGGACACAGGCTGGTGGGAGCAGTATTATGCTATGGGAGACATTTTCCTGCGTTTCTTTGGGACATGTAATAGTAATCGAAGACACGCTGATAGCTGCGAACCACCTGCATCTCTTCATGTTTGATCTTTTCCCCGACGACGCTGTCTTTTTTCATTAATATGATTGTCCGTATCGCGGAACCAGAACCGTGCTACAGTGGTTCGAGGAGCATTGCAGTGAACTTGATGTCTCGGTGACCAAATTTGCGTGATGTAAATCCCATGGAACCTATCTGTGCGCTATTACCGCTTGCGCAAATCGGCGGCCCGTTATTTACGCGATTTACATGACCTGTGCGTGGATATCTTATGCCACATACTTCCACAAACCTACCAACAAACTTTCGGATCCCTGATACGCAGAATAAGTGATGTATTTCGTTCCTAAAACGGACAAAGAAGCTGTTAAGCAGATGGTCGTAATGTTTTGGCTCATCACTCTACACATATGGAAGTATAATTTGCATTACGAGGCTGCATTAAGAGTTTGTTGGTGGCCTTATCTGAGTGTGATCGTGTACGTGAAATTACAGATGACGATTATGAATTTTGTTAAATGTCAAGAATAGCTATATTGATCGTTGGTATTCATTTCCTGATCGTTAAGTGTGATCAATATTGTTATTCGCAAGTGGCAAATACTGATTTACACAGGTGGAGTGTTGTATAACATTTCGTGTGCAATATTAACAGTGCTGTGGCAAGAATTCCTGCGCTAAATATCGTAAATGATAGATATGCCTTAAAGCTAAATTAAATGCTCTTTACTGAAAAGATGGCTGTATTTTCCTACAAGGACAACAGTTGCAGCACCACTTGATAAAGGAACCAAGAGTGAGCCTTATCTTCTGCACCGGGACGGAGACTCAACTTTACAAGACGTAAGGGGAGCTACAGAACCCGGCGATATGTGCACATCCGAATACGGCCCTTACGTGTGTGACTAGTCGGTTACCACCAGGCACAGCTTTAAGAGGGGAGCTGTTGTAAGTCCTCTTAAAAATTGGTACATCGGAATCCTTCTCTAAACAAAATATGGTGCTGCAATCTTTATATTCTAACATACATAACTGATCGACAATGTATTACAGTTTTCTGAATTTAAGGCCAACATTTATATTTATTTTAAAAACTCAGATTTCCTTTAAGCCAAGTTTATGTAACACTTCTTTATAGCTATTTTATACCAAAATATGCATACCAGTAAAAGTTTAACGCTGTATCTATAAATTCACACATATGCAAAGCTACGGAAAACATCTGTTTTCCAGAAAATATTAATGTGCTGGGGTTCGAATTCTGGATTCAATAACTTTTGCACGATTCTACTAACAAATCACATAATTATAAAAGTATAAAAAATTGATGTATGCAGCTGCATAACATTATGAGTGACTCACGCACAAGCCGGATCGCACGCCATGCTTTTTTTTCTTTTTCTTCCCATGCTTGAGCTTGGTGCTGGGAGTATGGCATGGGAAGTCCCTGTATCTCTCGTTCTCTGTTTTAAATCGCAACTGTCGCCAACTGTTACAAGCAATTGCTTCCCCAAAAGCGTGAGATGTACGCATATAAAGTTGGTTCTTCATACAAAAAAATCTGTAATTTAGCGCCTTTTGCATTGTCTCAAGTTGGGTATGGGTAAATACGAGGATGCATCCAATCGCAGTGTCAATTTAACATCACGAAATGTACACCCTTAGAAGGAGAATACATGCGTTAAAATTAATGGATTGACGGTACAAATATACAGTATCTTCGACATCCTCTGGTTGTTAACACAAAAAGTAAATAGTAAAAATATAATTACGTACTAAGTAAGTGCATCTGAAGTAGATACTACGTAAATTACCCTACCACATTATTCTAACAGTCCTCTGACCGCACAGATTTGTCTCCATTAAGTTCTGGCACAAGCACAGAATACGAAAGGCACTTGGCAATCGACAAGCAATTTGTATGCGATTAGGACATTGTAATAGGGTGACCTAGAAGTACTTTCTAACAAGAATCTATTCAATTTCTCAACAGTAGGTGGTAACTTTGAAAAGAGAAGATACAGAAATACATTTTGCTGCCTCTCTGTGTTAGTTCGAAGTACAGTTGTCTTCTGTTTAAATACTTACAACCAGTGTTGCCCTCTCTCCAGGATCGTGTGAACTATGAATTAATGAGCAGGTACTTGTGTTCATAGTAAAAAGTGATGTACGCTGAAGCCTAAAAGGCATCTTTTTGCGAATCCTGCGGACTTTAAGGATTAATAGACATTATTTACTCAAAATTAGCAAATTATCTGAATGCAGAATTCGCCAAAGAGAAGGTAGGAAAAACACATAATGAGAAATGTTGAATAGCATTGTTTGAGAATTACTAAGTACCTAGATGTACCATATAATAAGTGTCTGTTGAATTATGAGACAGTACTTCTGGCAATAAGTTGATTTTTTCAATTCAGGCACATAAATTGTGGATACAAGTAACTTTTGCTATCGTTTTTAGCCATTCTTCCTCAATTGCAACTTCAATTATGTTTAGCATGTAGATGAATTTATTTTGTTTCTAAAGAAACGCGTTTTACGTATTAATACTATCATCAGTGATCTATAATATAAAGAAAATTATTTAATTAAACATATCTTTAGGAATACTGTTGAGTTCCCTGGTAGCGTGTAACGACCCTACAACTCTACTCTGTTCTTAAATATCATCTCTTATTGCGAGTGACTTTGCTAAATCCTAGAATGGCTGTCGTAGTTTCTACCTACGAACTAGCAAAAATTAATAAAATTCCAATACTGTTCTTACTTAAACTGTAATAATTTATAAGTGGTAACTGCGTGTAAACCTGTTTGATTATTGTTAAGGCTACCGTAATTATTCTGGAACATTTAGTGCAAATTTAGAGGGTTTGTACTTTATAGACACATTTTTCACTTCACTTCGCTCTTACCTTAATTATCGTTTTGATAATTTGACTTTCCCTCTGAAACACAGTGTCAGTATTTACATCTGAGCTGGCAGTCATTACCAAATCAGCGAGGACAGCGGAGTAGTGGTTAGCACACTGGCCTTGGATTCTGGAGGACGACGCTTCAAATCCGAGTGCGCCCATCGAGACTTAGATTTTCCATCATGTCCCTGAATTGCTACAGGCAAATGCTGCGATGGTTTCCTTGAAAGGCCTCGGTCAATTTCCTTCCCCATCCATGAAATATTCCGAGTCTATGTTCCATCTCTAATGACCTCGATGCGGACGGGACGTTAAACTCGGGTCAACCTTCCTTCCTTGAAGACCAACTTACTGTGAGAAGTTTCCTTTTGAAAATAAGTAATTCTGCTTTCTAAATTATGTTTTTAGACATGAAGACACAAATTTTGTAAACAGTTCTACACATGGAACGCGAAGTAGTTAATGAATTTATGTTTGGTGTAATGCAACTTTAGTTTTAGTACTAGAATGAAACTCACAAGATATTTAACCTCTACCTTCTCAAAAATTGGCTTTACGAAAGTTTTCAGGTAAAAGTGTTGTTACTTACTACTCTCAGATCGAATCAGCTTTCGTCTTGAGAAACTAAGCAAATCAATTTAATCAAATACTGTTACAATACGACACATCAAGTTTGCATGTCTCCATTTCTTCATGTAAATTAACCACGCAAATTTTACGTTAACTGTAGTAAACCAATACTATTTTTAGATAGGATTTAAGTGAAAGGAATTATAAGTTACTTGAAAAAAGAATGTTACCGTTCGACGTTGAATTATTATTACCGTATTTTTTCCACAAAAAAGAAGAAAAACGATCATCAGACATCAGACATTATTTAATAACACGTCGGTCTCTCCCGTTACAATACTGAGTACAAAATAAATAGTCAGTAGCTTGCCTTTTTAGTTGAGACTATGGTGGAAACGTGCTTTCGCAGCATCTTCACGTCGCATATTACTTAGACAGACCAAATACACCACACTTTTTACCATTTGGAACCATTCTTAATGGAAGGACGGTGCAGTTCTTGTACCACCGTGTTTTACCTGGAAATGTGTTGCAGCCATGGTTTCAGTCTACATCAGACGACTTATTACTGCAAAAGTGCTAATTATCGCCTTCTTCAATAAACTTTATAATTTTTAGCACAAAACATCAGTGCTGTAGAGCCCACTATCGTGTGAACCCTACTCAGTAACTGCTGGCTGGCTACTCTCTCCACTCCAGTCTGCCTGTTGCATGTTTATTCAAAAGAAAAGGTACACCAAAATACGGAAATGACAAGGCCATATGATAGTCCCATGGCGGCGCTGTCCACAGGACAGCCTGCTGCGCACTTTCCAAGAGAAAAGACGTTCCAGAAATGGAAAAGTTAAGAGAAAACGCTTGCCAGTTAAAAGTCATATCTTCCCTATTTCGGTAGTTAAATACCACCCATTTTCTTTATAATAATTAACTTTTTTTTTACACAAACGCATTTAGGAATCTTTGGATCCTTGACTCGCCTGTGTAATTTAACATTTATACATGTGAGTCATTGGGCCACCTAGAATTGACACTAGGTGTGGTGAATTCGTTTGTGAGACTGAGCACTGGCGGATACCCCAGGACCAGGCTGCTGCTACTCTCTTTTTGTCCTCTTCCTTAAGAGGGAGTGTTGGTGGAGGTTGTTGTCGCATTGTCCTCTTTTTTTGGGTGGTGTTAAATGTACTGATCTTTTGTTAATTGCTGTTTGATGAGAGTTTTTCTTTTTCTTATTCAGCTACTGCAGGAGTAGCGACTTGTGTCTTTTGTATTTCTCCCTTTGTTGCTCGTATTGCCCAAGGGTGTTGATTAGTTCATTTTGCGAGTTTCCGGCCGTGGGGTAGAAACTTTCTGCCAGGGCACGGAAACGCTCAATATCTGCAGCTTCATGTAGGTCTGCCGCGGGGAAGCGCGTGAGGTCGTGTAAGGCACGTCTTAACACTCTATTTTGTACCTTCTGTAAGCGATCTACCGTCGATCTGGCTGCATAGCCCCATACAGGGCATGCGTACTCCAGTATCGGTCGAATGAGACTTCGGTAGATCGCTACTCCTATTGAGGGATCGAGGGAACTAGTGCTGTTCAATACAGGGTACAGAACCTGCATCTTGGCGTGAGCCTTTCTGCGAAACTCCTCTATGTGACACTTCCATGTCAGGCGCCTGTCAAGTGTGACACCGAGGTACCTCGCAGAACTTCTCCATGGCAGGTTCTACCCCTGCAATCGCACCAATTAGTATGGCTGTCTTGGATGTCGGCGTTTGCCGTAGCGTCTGGTGAGCAGCATGGCTTGCCTTTTATCGGAATTGATTGTGGTCCGCCACTGCTTGGCCCAGTTTTCCGTCCTTTTTAGGGCGGTTTGCAGACCCCTTGTAACGAGGTTCCTGTTTGCAGAAGAATGCAGTGTCGTCGGCATATTGTGCATTGTGTACATGCTGAGTCGTAGGGATGTCAGCAGTGTAGACATTGTAGAGGACGGGTCCCAGGACCGAACCTTGGGTCACTGATTCTTCTCCTGGTCGATAGGGATCCATCGATCTTAAATGAGAAGGTCCTACCGGAGAGATATTTTTTTTCGATTTGGACGACCTTTTCGGGGAAGCCTAGGGTGTACATCTTATGTAGTATCCCGGTGTGCCAGACTGAAGCAAAGGCGTTTGCTACGTCTGACAAGACAAGCCCGCAGTAGCCCTTTCGGTTGGAGCTGTCCGTGGCTGCTTCAACCACCCTCATGATTTGTTGGGGAGCGGAGAGTCTTTGCCGAAAGCCGAATTGGAATTTCGACAGTATCTGCTCTCTTGTGGCATGGTCCTGTATAGGGGCAAGTAGGAGGCGCTCGTAAGGTTTACTGAGAGTAGGCAGTAAACCAACTGGTGTGTAATGTTGCGGGAACACCGGGTCTTTTCCTGGTTTCGCGATCGCAATGACTTCTGCGTGCTTCCACTGCGCCGGGTATTTTTGCGATCGCGTCAGTTCGTTAACTATGTCAGTCAAGTGGGTGATCGCCAGAGGCGGAAGGAGTTTCAGTTATTCATAGGTGACCTGGGGTCTTCCTGGTGGGCAAGGACTTGATGCAGCGCGCCATGTCTTCAGTACTGAAGAGTGGCGTGTAGTCATCTTCGTCGTCTGCTTCCAGGATCACAGCCAGTTCTCGGCGGACTGTTGCGACATGTTCTCTGTCCTGTACTTCTGCTGGTCTGAATTGCTTTTGCCCGCATCTCGTGGTCGTGCGGTAGCGTTCTCGCTTCCCACGCCCGGGTTCCCGGGTTCGATTCCCGGCGGGGTCAGGGATTTTCTCTGCCTCGTGATGGCTGGGTGTTGTGTGATGTCCTTAGGTTAGTTAGGTTTAAGTAGTTCTAAGTTCTAGGGGACTGATGACCATAGATGTTAAGTCCCATTTTGAATTGCTTTTCGAACACGTCGGATAGCGCGTTAGCTTTGTCGATTGCACTAAACTGCAGTCCACGTTCGCCATGCAGTGGTGGCATTTTCGCGCGTCTTTTCGTTAACTGCTTGGTGGCTTGCCATAAACTTTTGTCTTCCAGTTTGAGAGCTGAGAGCCTTGCTGACCATTGTTGGTTGCGATACTCATTGAGATCTGCTTTCAGCTCTCTCTGTAACCTATTGAGTAGCCTCCGTGTATCCCTGTTTCTGGTGAGCTTCCACTCTTTGGAGGTCCTGTTTTTGTGCCGTATTTGCAAGTGCAAGCAAGTGCGGAGGGAGTTGCTTGGAGCGGGAAAGGGGGGGGGGGGGGAGGCGCAGAAGACTGTGTGGTTCCCTCAGCAGCTTGTAGGACCACTTTTGTGAGGTCGTCTAGCGCCTGTTATGCGGTCTCTGCAGTTGGAGGCGGGACCAGGGGAGCGGCGTGAACGTGCAAGGAGAGGCGACCGCTTCTGGTGAGCCTGGGTACAAAGGCCTGACAGGAAACGGGGAAAATCCCAGAATGGAGCTGGACTATGTTCGTTGGCTTAGCAGAATGCGGGATGCACCGTCAATTGCGGGCTCTGAGATAATCTAAAAGATGGCTAAGTTACGGCCCTCACAATATCTGTAAAATTCAATGACACAACAGTAACTACAATATTTTTTAAAACTACGGAAGTTAATATTTCACAGTGACTAAATATGTGCACGATGAATCTCTGAATTAATAACTTTTAAACGCTTCACGCGATTTCAACAAGCGATATCACAGGTGATATCGCCCCTGAAAGCCACCCCATATGACGTATTTTATATCTTTTTCATCATGCGCATATTTGTCACAATAGTGTATTCTCCACAATAACACAGCAAATGAATGCAGCACGAATACCTCATATTTTGTCATACTCGTGTGTTTATTTAATAAAAATGTTATTATTTTTCCCAGGTATTTATTTAACTATTGATTACAATTGCTAACATAAAATCGTAGTGAAGTAAGAAATAGTCAGTCGCAAGTGTTACTTGACACGTCATTGAAAAGAGAATCAAAACACGCTTTTATTAGGCAGATGGAAATAATTGTTTAAACAATATTTAATGACAGTCTGTCATTTAATGTGAGTGCACTTGCGCAAAAATTCTGGCTTATTTATTTATGAACAAGCTATTATTATATTTATTACAACTGATCTGTTTATGAGCGAATATTAGAACATGTCCTTGTTTAAATATTCTTGTAATGTAGTAGTTCACTGTGGAAAGTGGTAAAGTTGAGTTGAATCACGTCTGTAGAACATAAGAACGATATATTTCTGATGGGGTCAGTCTTCAGCCAGTGAAGAAGCAGGCAGTGGTGGAATACTACTGACGTCAATTGAAGAGGAACGCTTTTAGAGCGATGTCATCAAGGGAACGATTCTGGCCACTTACGTCAAGTACTTGAAGAAGGCAGACCTGTCTGAGATCTTGACGAAGGCTAGCTCTTTTACGACTGTCCTTGAAGAAGGCAGATCTGCGTGGCGAATCCGCTACCACTCTCGTAACGCTCTCAACGCAACTTTATTGCATTTCATAAGATTATTTTCTCCTTGTACTTTAACTGGATTCCGTAAAACCACTTTCCATTTAGTTAAGATATACGTCCACGAATAAACATTTTTCGACATAATTCTTTGGTGCGGTCTACACCAATTACAGATGTTACAATAGGAGCTTTTTATCAATTGTTCATTTGTGTTCTCTTTAATACTCCAGCGTATTTTATTGATTCGCAATTGCAGCCAATGTTGAGTGCACGATCATAGCTACAGAGTATTATTTGCTGGTCATTTGCTGGTCATGAAAGCAAGCTTGCGCAGCTCGACCCTAATACTATATCGAGTCATTCTTTTTGAACAGAGCCGTGCATAACCCTATTACCTAAGATGTGAGTAACATCAGGTAAAGGTGCAGCTGGTTTGTTCGTGTGGGATGTTGTTTAGAGGGCAGTTACTCAGCAGAAAACCGTTAGGTGATGTAGCACTTGTCCGGTACCATGATTTGTCACTTTCAGATGCATATCTGTGATGCTATTTGAAGATATACACCCTATCAGTCGAAAAAGTTTCGTTACAGGACAAATATAAGTAGAGAAAACTTAAGATGGTGGTTTTAATGTTGCAGGTGTTCTAGATGTTACGCCGGGGTATAACACAGAACGTTCATTGAACCATGTGAAACCGTCAGAAAAGTCCTTCTTCGAGAATACTCGGGACACATCGGCTTGAATGGCGATTACGTCGTCGAAGCCTTGACCCTTCATGCAAATCTCTGCACTTTGTCGCTTTGTGGCAGAGTACTTTTTATAACACAGAGTTTCATCACCGGTGATGATCTATTCCAGAAAACAATAGTTCGCCATTTTCATTTCAATCACTTCACTGCAGGCAGTGATGCATTGTTACTTTGTTCAGGACTTGAGATGTACGGTACAAACTTTGCACCCACTTTTCACTTCTTCAGAACATTCTGGAGAATATCCTGAACACTTAATTAAGAATGACTGGGTGTTGTGTGATGTCCTTAGGTTAGTTAGGTTTAAGTATTTCTAAGTTCTAGGGGACTGATGACCATAGATGTTAAGTCCCATAGTGCTCAGAGCCACTTAATTAAGAGATGTCGCTGCATTGTCATTTGCGACACAATACTGTTCACACACTACACCCTCATATCCACTACTTAACATTGCCTGTTCGCAAATTACTGATCGAATTGTAAAGTATACAAAAAGCGAAAAAAGTGAAATTTTTCAGTATTGATTGTTCGAGATAGGATACATCATATTAACAACAGCACAACAGCAGGAGTAAGAGAAGGATTGCATGGAGCCGTAGACTTCTTAGATTAATGATTAAGATGAACTTCCTGCTGTGTCGAGTGAAAGGTATTACCCGCAATTTCATAGTATGGCGAAAGCCAGGCGCAGAAGCTGAGAAGTCATCGCTGGACAGCGGAGAAGCATGGTCACCCAGGCGGGTGAAAATATTAAACTGCAGTGCAAGAAATGATTTGCATGACAACAACAGGGATAATCGGACTTCGCAAAAAAAGTTAGACTGCAGGTTAGACTTGTGAAAGACGTAAATGTACGTTCGAATGCGCGCTATTGCCGGGCTATTATAACGTCACTAGAGCGTCCATTTCCAACAGCTTAATTAGCCGGAACATATAAACAAAAACTTCAAATAATATTAGCAGAAGCAGTTGATCACTTTCTAAAAAAATTAAAACACTTATTACACTAAATATATATATATATATGAAGATATATTCATATGTCTATATATATATATATATATATATATATATATATATATATATATATATATATATATATACTGTAATAAGTGTTTTAATTTTTATATATATGAATATATATCCGAAATAACAGATACCATCTTCATATGTATATATATAATGCAATAAGTGTTTTAATTTTTTTAGAAAGTGACCAACTGCTTCTGCTAATATTATTTGAAGTTTTTGTTTATATGTCCCGGCTAATTAAGCTGTTGGAAATGGACGCTCTAGTGACGTTATAATAGCCCGGCAACAGCGCGCAGCGGCAACGTCTTTCACAAGTTGAACCTGCAGTGTAATTTTTTGCGAAGTCCGATTATCCCTGTTGTTGTCATGCAAATCATTTCTTGCAATGCAGTTTAATATTTTTACGTTCCTGGGTCACCATACTTCTCCGCTGACCTGCGATGACTTCTCAGCTTCTGCGCTTGGCTTTCGCCATACTATGAAATTGCGGGTAATATCTTTCACTCGACACAGCAGGAAGTTCATCTTACTATATATAGTTAAGGCTCACCGGCCATTTGGCCATCTTTTTCCGTGCGGATGCACAAACAGTGCCCGAACTCTTACGGGAATCGGCAAGAGGCCGCGAGTAATGAGTATAATGGGCAGGAGCACTATGAATATAGTGCGGGACAATAAGTTGCGAATGTGGTTCTCACGGGAAGCGTGCCAGAGATAAGTCCCTGCAGTCGTCCTGTCCTCTGTGTCATCGGTCGCTGACACGCCGGCACGGTAGCTCAGCGTGTTCGGTCAGGGGGTTGCGTGCTCTCTGTAAAAAAAAAAAAAAAAAAAAAAAAAAAAAAAAAAAAAAAAAAAAAAAAACACTGAGTCAAGGAATCAACGATCAACGTGAACGGATGTCTTGTAACGTCCGCCCAGACCAAACACAACGAACTATATCGAAAAAAAAGAAAAAAGATGGATAGAACGTCTGACATGTAAGCAGGACATTTTCAACTGTCGTCGTTGACTTATATCAACACCTGTATGCAGCTAAGGGTATTCATTTCATTGTAACTCATTACACTCTTGGAAAGGAATCGCAGCAACAAAGAATAATTAATGTGTAATAATGAAATTTAAGGAAGACATTTCTACAGGGAGAGTTAATGCAGCTTCTGGATGGCGTTGGAGTTGCGCTCGGATGATGTCCGTATTTCCTCCATTCGAGACAGATCTGGTGACGGAGCAGGCCATATCAGCATGTCAACAATCTGTGGAACCTGCTGAATTACAACAGCGGTATGTGGGGTGAACGTTATCCTATTGGAAAACACTCCCTGGAAAGATATCCTGGATGGGAGCCTATTAAGCCGATTCTCAGGTTTGAAGTACATATTTTCAATCAAGATCAGTGGGATAACTACGACGGTGTTCCTGCTGTTACACAAAATCGCACCCCAGTATATAACTCCAGCTGTGGGTCCAGTGTATCTAGCACGCAGACAAGTTGGTGCAGGCCCTCAATTGCTCTCCTTCTAATCAATACACCGCCGTCATTGGGACCGAGATAGAATAAACTTTAATCAGAAAACACGACAGACATCCACCCTGCCCTCCGACGGATTCTCGCTCGACGCTACTGAAGTCGCAAATGGTGATGGTTTGAGGTCAGTGGAACGCACGCTACAGGGCTTCTGGCCCGTTGCTATAATTGAATTACTTCGTAACAGTTGGGTGTGTCACTGTGTGCCGTTTGCTGCTCAGATTGCTGTGGAACACAGTACGATGCGCCAAAGCTATACTACGGACACGATGGTTTCCCCCTGCAGTAGTGCCACGTGGTCGTTGGAACCAGGTCTTCTTGCAACTGTACACCCTCGTGACCTCCGCTGCCGGCAAACATGTGCACTGGCTACATTCCTGCCAAGTCTTTCTGGAACGCCGCATGAGGAACATCGAGCTTCTCGTACCCTTATTACACAACGTCGTTCAAACTCAGTGAGGTGTTGATAATGGTGTCTTTGGTATCAACGTTCGATACCACACTTGTTAAGGGTTGCAGTTATGGACCGCGGTCCGTACTAGTATTGCAGGAACCGCGAGTCGCTTAGTAACGTATGACATAAAATGTTCAATTGTGTATGAAATCTTATGGGACTTAACTGCTAAGGTCATTAGTCCCTAAGCTTATACACTATTTAACCTAAATTATCCTAAAGACAAACACACACACCCATGCCCGGGGGAGGACTCGAACCTCCGCCGGGATCAGCCGCTCAGTCCGTGACTGCAGCGCCCTAGACCGCTCGGCTAATCCCGCGCGGCAACGTATGGCATAACTGAGGACTCAATAGCTATCTGTTTATAATTATATGTATGCAGCCAAGAAGAATCCTGTACAACCAGTTAAGTACAATATACAGATGGGTCCAAAAAATGTATCCACTGTTTAAAAGTCCATAACTGGCAAACTAATTGACGGAGTTGTCTCATATTTGGTAGTGTAATAGTTTGCAGTTCCGGCAATCGCCACACAAGCGTTGTATTGCGTTTTGTTTTGTCAAATGACAGTCGCCAGATAGTCCGTATAGAATGGAGTACTGCGAGTGGTTTACTAACATGGTGCTCAACGCTGAAGAGTTTGCAGAGATGATTGTGTGGTCTGATGAGGCACAGTTCAAACTCAATGGTACAGTAAATCGCCACAATTGCATCTTCTAGGCCGCCGAAAATCAGAACGTCCATGTTGACAAAGCCGTGAATTTGCCAACACTAAATGTGTGGTGTGGGTTGTCTTACCGGGGCATGATTGGGCCATTCTTCTTTGACGGCAAAGTTACCGGTGAGGTGTACCTTCAGAAGCTTCAGAACATCCATTTTACCTGCCATCCGAGACTTGTATGGAGACGGAAATGTTTACCTTCAACAAGATGGTGCCCCAGCCCACTACCAAAATCGTGTTAGGGCGTATCTCGACGAAAATCTACCAGAAGGTGGATGGGCTGTAGAGGTGCTGTGGAGTATCCACCACGTTCCCCAGACCTAACTCCTCTGGACTTTTATCTGTGGATAACACTAAAGGACGTCGTTTGTCGACAAAAGCCACGCAAATTGGATGAACTTCGAGAATCCATCGTACGTTCATGTGCAAATATCCAACCGAACACGTTGCAGTCAGTAGTTCGTGCTGCAGTTCGGTGGCATCGTTTGTGTGTGGATGTTAATGGTGATCATTTCGAACACCTACAGTGATATCTTTTTAAGTTGGACTTTAAGCTACACTTTCACCAAAAACGAGATAACGCCGTCAGTTAGTTTGCAAGTTATGGGCTTTTAAACAGTGGATACATTTTTTGGACCCCTCTGTATATTATTTTTTACCAACGACTTCTAATAATTTTAGACGTTGCAGACCCAGACCATGCAGCCAGCACCTTATCGACGTTACTGACAAACTTGCTGTAATTTATATGTTTCTATTTAGCATTGGCCACCAGTCGACACCAGCGACGACTCGTTCGTCGTCATCGTAACAGTGTCTTTGTCCCCTTAAAGGCATACGTGACTACCTGCAACTCACCAATTCCAATCTCAGAGGTAAGTACGGCTCGCGATCGTTACAGCGTGTATTTAAAGCTATTCGACTGGCGCGAAATTAGAATAAGTATTGTAAGTAGGCTGTTTAGGTTTTCTTATTGGTAACGCCATGTAGCGCTCTGTATGAAAATCACTGGCTGTGCTGTGTGCAGTCTGTGGTTGGTTTGCATTGTTGTTGGCCATTGTAGTGTTGGCCAGCTGGATGTTAATAGCGCGTAGCGTTGCGCAGTTGGAGGTGAGCCGCCAGCAGTGGTGGATGTGGGGAGAGAGATGGTGGAATTTTGAGAGCGGATGATCTGGACAGAGACAGTAAAATTGTAAGACTGGATGTCATGAACTGATATATATGACTTTTGAACAATATTAAGGTAAATACATTGTTTTTTCTCTATCAAAATCTTTCATTTGCTAGCTATGCCTATCAGTAGTTAGTGACTTCAGTAGTTTGAATCTTTTATTTAGCTCGCAGTAGTGGCGCTCCCCGTATTGCAGTAGCTTGAGTAACGAAGATTTTTGTGAAGTAAGTGATTTGTGAAAGGTATAGTTTAATGTTAGTCAGGGCCATTCTTTTGTAGGGATTATTTAAAGTCAGATTGCGTTGCGCTAAAAAAAATTGTGTGTCAGTTTAGTGTTGATCAGAATAAGTAAAGAGAGTAATGTCTGAGTACGTTCAGTTTTGCTCAGCTGTTTGAAAATCAAATAATGTAAGAGGTTTATCAGCACAGTAATTCAATAATTTTTCTAAGGAGACGTTACAGTATCATCTTTCAGACGTGGAAACACGCCTACCAACTTCCGTTTATGTCGCACAACTTCTTCTTGGTGATGCGATATTTTTATCCATCAGTGTATTAAAATCAAATTACAGATAATAACATATACGGGACTTTTCACGGTGGCCACTGGATACAATGGGGATAGCAAGAAAATGAGTTAATTCTTTTTGTTGTGTTCACGAAAGATAAGATGAACGCAAATCGCACATAGATCTGTTTAGTTTTCAAAGATATAGGTTCTGCTACAAACTCAAAATGATCCGATCTCTACCGTTGCGAACACACTGCTTCGTTATACAAGGTACTGCTGTTATTTACAGTTCTTAGTTCAAGATGCCACCGTACTTACTGCGCTACCGTCGTTTACACGACAAGAATAAAATGGTCTCGGAACTTTGAACATACAGCATGTGTTTCAAACATTGTAAGAAATTTTTCTGTTTGCTGATGACAACAGCTTGGTAGTGAAGGATCTTGTGTGTAATATTGTAACAGTGTCAAATAATGTAGTTCATGAAATAAGTTCGTGGTTTGTGGAAAATAATTTGATGCTAAATCACAGTAAGACTCAGTTTTTACAGTTTCTAAGTCAAAATTCAACAAGAACCGATATTTTGATCAGACAGATTGGGCATATTATAAGCGAGACGGAACAGTTCAAGTTCCTAGGCGTTCGGATGGATAGTAAGCTGTTGTGGAAAGCCCATGTTCAGGATCTTGTTCAGAAACTAAATGCTGCTTTATTTACCATTATAACAGTATCTGAAATAAGTGACATTTCAACACGAAAAGTAGTCTACCTCGCATATTTTCGTACGCTTATGTCGTATGGTATTTTTTGGGGTAATTCTTCTGATTCAAAAAGGGTGTTTTTGGCTCAAAAACGGGCTGTTCGAGCTATATGTGGTGTAAGTTCGAGAACCTCTTGTCGACCCCCATTCAATAGTCTGGGAATTCTGACATTTCCCTCACAGTATATATTTTCTTTAATGTCGTTTGTTGTTAGCAATATTATCTTATTCCCAAGAGTTAGCAGCTTTCACTCAGTTAATACTAGGCAGAAATCAAATCTGCATGTGGAACGCACTTCCTTGACTCTTTTTGCAGAAAGGAGTGCAGTATTCTGCTGCATCAATTTTCAATCTTAGTAGTAGCCCAAACACTTTTAAGTCTAAACTGAAGAGTTTCCTGATAGCTCACTCCTTCTGTTCTATCGAGGAGCTCCTGGAAAAGCTGAAAAGTTAATCAAATTCCAGTGTTACATTCTTGATTTTCTTTATTTATACTTACGACTTGTCACCTGAATATGTTTCTTATATTTCATTTTATCTGTTTCTACTATCGTGTTATAATTTCATGTATTGACTCATTCCATGACCATGGAGACTTTTCCATAATTTGGTCCCATAGAACAATAAATAAATAAATAAGTAAACGAGAAATGGTGGGTGTTTGGTCCCAAACCACAACGAATACACTATCTAGTGGTAGGTCAGATGTAATAGTGTTCTGTACATAGTTCCGCACAGTCAGCGCGTACACAACTTTCCCAATAGAGCGCGCCCCGCTAAGCACAACAGTGCAAGCGCAGCGCTCGTCCGTCTCCGCACTACGAGATGGCGCTGTCTTAGAGACGGACCAAATTCTGCTTCCGCCGATCCGCGTGTTAATATGTAATGCAGCCAATGAGATTGCTGTTAACGTAGAAGCTTTTCTCCTCGCGGGTCACAATCGCGCAGTGATACCTGAACGCGCGAGGTATTATAACGAGTGTACCGACCTCCGATTAGTCACTCTGCATTAGTCTGCACCAGACTGTAGTCAAGTTTCAGTCTGCGCCTAACAAGATTATCATATTCCTGCACATAGACATGAAGAAGAGTGTATAGACACTTTGTCAAGTATCAAAGATATGTGAGAATAAGATTAACGTACCAAGACCAATGGAACTTCAGATTGTCAATTGCAAATAGCATCCAGAATCAAGTTACGTAATGTGTATGCTTTTTTTTATTTTAATGAATGTGTGTGAAAATTAATCAAGTTCTGTTTAAAGTTGGTCACCGTCAATCTACTACTCTAAGCGTGCAAGTGGCATTTCTATCGTCTGACCTAACGGCAGAAGATAAACACGCCACGATAAGACCACAAGACATATTGCTGACACTCGCCTACTTCGTTAGAGCTACAAGTCAAATAATCTGATGGTGTGTGTACCGAAGGTCTTACAGTACGCACACCACAGATAGTGGTGTTAAGGATGGATATGAATTCCGAATGAATGGATGTAAAATCATTGATACCAGTTATGTGACGAACATCTCCACAGAATTTATAAACATAGGACTGGTATTTTATGGTCTAATACTTTACTCTTCTGTCAGTGTACCCTGCAGCAGAAATAAATTAGAAGAAGGGATTGCCCACTGAAGACGCGGCGGCGCTGTAACGAGGTTACGTCGCACTCTCCGTTAGCTACTGCGAAGACGTGTGCTTCTGATAACTCGTTGTAGCCCTGCCTCATCCAGAGAAAAGTGGGGCCGTACCTCACGGGTAATGCTCAGGTCGTTCGGTATTCCTCCGGTCACCCCGGGACAGAGAGTGTTCCGCCACTCACGGGGCTCGTGCGGCGCGAGCTGTTTTCATCGGAGGCACCTCTGCTCGCTGGCGGACGCGCTTTATTGCCCGGGCCGCCGGCTGCTTTAGCGCCCCCGGAGGGACAATATCCAGACCGGGCGCAGCGCCCCGCCCCGGCTCACGGCCGTGTTTTAATACATCGCCGACACGGGCGTCCTAACTGCGTACACGGCATTACTTTCGCGGATGACCCGACAGACACTCTGGCCACAGTCCACTGTCTGCTGCATTACACTGCCGCCCTCCGGCGCGATCGTAAATAATAGTTACGTTGCCGTGCCGGGGGTGTTTTTAATTTTCGTCAATTTAACGGCGCGGGCGTTCAGCTGTAGGTCAGAGGATAAGTTTATTTTGGGGACGTTTTACGCACTGCGGCGCGATCCGCCGGACTACATATTGCTCTGCAGCGGAACGTTCAGGTCTGTAAAGCCTCGTAGCGAGTATCATCTAGAGTTTGTCTGCTGTAAGCTGAATAAACGTATTTTCATTTTCTGGGTCGTACTTTTATATTTATTTTGTGACGAAGAGTGCGTTGCATTCGATCCATTAATGAAGGAAATAAATTTCAAGCACGAGTCGGCGATAATTGTGAATGTTTTGTGAATAAAACAGAATAGGTCACTTAATGTATGTATTTGCAAGTTCTACAGTTTTAATTGTATGATGTCAGTAGCCGAAACGGAATAATGAAGACGTATGTTCACAATGCATTCGAATAATGTTTTATATTTTTAGCGATGAGCTGACCAGGAAGACTGAAACATCCCATTAGAAAAATTTATGAATTACAGTGCTGGTAAACCTCTTATGTTATTTGCCACCTGCTCCGTTTCCCTATTCACAATTACCAAATTACTACTTTGAATGTCTGTTAATTCATTACACAGTGGTGCCGATAAGCTACGCTCGTCTTCACTATCATTTCTCAATTTACTTTGGAGCCTAGTGTTACGTTTTTCACACGCCATAATTATCACGTATTTCACACGATAGCGAGGAAAGCACAATTTGAAGAGCAAAAAGAAGAAAACATATTAACATAGCACTAAAAATAATATCTAGTTAATTGCAAGCGCAGCTGCAGCTGCGAAATACTTGGTGCAAATCTAGATGCATGGCACAACTGTTTTACTGTAGAACAATGAAAAACTACAACTACAAAGGAAATTCTCTCTACAATTATATGATAGCAATAAACAATAGCTATGCTAATTACACAAACTACAAGAAAAGAATCAGAAGATTCCACTGAGGTATCCTGGGAGGGTCGCCATATGAAACATCCCCTAAGAAAAATTTATGGATGACTGTAATGGTAAACCTCTTACGTTATTTGATTTTCAAACAGCTGAGCAAAACTGAACGTTCTCAGACTTTTCTCTCTTTACTTATTCTGATCCACAGTAAACTGCCACAAATTTATTTTTTTTAGTGCAATGCAATCTGACTTTCAATAATCCCTACAAAAGAATGGCCCTGACTAACAATAACCTATGTCTTATATGAATCACTTACCTCACAAGAATCTTCGTTACTCAAACTACTGCAATACAGCGAGTGCGAATACTGCCAGCTAAATAAAATATTGTAACTACTGAAGGCACTAACTACTGATAGGCATAGTTAGCAAATGAAAGATTTTGATGTAGAACGAACAATGTATTTACCTTACTAGTGTTCAAAAGTCATAATATATATATATATCCATCAGAAAAACGAAATTTGTAAGACTGGATGTCATGAACTGATATATATATATATATATATATCAGTTCATGACATCCAGTCTTACAAATTTCGTTTTTCTGATGGACACACGTCCAGATCGTCCACTCTCAAAATTCTGCCATCTCTCTCCCCACATCCACCACCTCCAAATGCACAACGCTACGCACTGTTGACATCCAACTGCCCAACACTACAATAGCAAATGTTCCAACAATGCAAATCAGCCACAGACTGCACGCAGCACAGTCAGTGATTTTCGTACAGAGCGCTACGTGGCGTTACCAACATAAAAATCTAAACAGCCTACTTACAAAACGTCTACATGGAGGGATCATTGAGGGAGGATAAGTAAGCCCAGATAAATAACAATACACGAATACACTTTCGAGATTATTAGATTAAACCAAGACAGCATCATCACTCTCTAAGACGTCTCAGTACGAATAAAATTGCTCCATGTTTTATATTGGTCAAACTGGAAGGAATGTCAGCACCCGGTTAGAAGAGCACAAATTAGTCAGTATTAGAGAATCGCTGCAGATTTTGCATCAGTTATTCAGAGGTATAGTACTAAATGAGACGGAGGAGATACCCATGTATGGAGCCTGTCCGTTAGAATTATCAATAAACAAAAAGACTCATGAAGTGTAAAATTTCTGGGAAATTTAACACATATAATTTTGTACAAGTTCTATAAAGAGAAATGATAGTAGTGTGATGCAGGTTGAAATGCCAAAAAAAGCAGACAAACACAGACATCATGACAAAGTCTTTCCATTCCAATGACTCATTACGAAAAACAAATATTTACCGAGTGCTCCAAGAGCGAAAGTCTCCCAAGTTGCTTTGGAAGAGTTTCAATAGCAGCACTTGTCACGTGCGGTAAAAGCTGTTGTCTAGAGAGGGACAAAACGTACAACAGCAGAGCATTGCCGGCCCCTGGGATCGACGTGAACGTTTTGGTGAGGTTAGGTAAGATCCGGTGTGGACGGCTCAACAGCATCGAGTGGAATGGCGCGTGTTCCCCAAGTCCTCGCCTGTTGGTGAATCTCTGATCGTGATGAGACACGACGCTGTTGATAGCGGAGTTTCGACCAGACATCAGTAGCAATCAGTGCACACAACACTGAAGGCTCATGGAAAGATTTCTCTCGCTTTCCTGCTCTTCTGTGGTTTCCCAATTGGGTCGTCAGTTTTACGTTCTCCGGCCAATGCAACTTTGTGTTACAAAGGTATAGCTTGCACTAGGTCGCCTTGTACCACTTGGGAACCTGTGGAACAATTTCCCACAGAAGCACGTTGTGAACACAGTTTCCATATTTGGTTGTCAGGTGCTCATGGGAATTTCCTTCTACTCGCATCTTCGGTGTAGTTATTCTGTCTTATCGCTATAGCTCTGCAGAGACGAAAGTTTTCCATATAGAAGCCTGTGGTTTAACAGCTTACACACGTCCGTCTCAGTAGCTGCGCTGTCAGCGCGATGTTTTGCCAAGTAAAGAGGTCACGGTTCGATTCCAAGCCGGGGTGGAGATTTTTCTCAACATGAGGACTGGGTGCTGTGTTGTCCTTACGTTCGTATAGTCATAATTGATATTCCACTGTTGATCTGGCTACATGTGCACCTACTGTAAGCAAGTCGATTGGGAAAGAAAAGAATAAGGTTAGAAAGGCCTACCGAGTCATCTTGCGACTAACAACTAACGGGAAGTTTCCTTAGATACCTTTTCTTGTGGTTGACGTATGCCTTCTTTTTCCACGAACTAGAGATGTAAATAATATTTGCATCAATATATGCAATCAATCACATGCAAACAGATCACTCGCATATCGAACCACTTCACTCCTGTATGTTGGACCACATATATACGTTTATGTCTGTGTACCACTTGCTTACTACATTATTTTTAGATATCTTTACAGAATGAAGGAAGACAGGGCTACAAAACAAATAGGCCTGTATTTATGGAAGAGGACAGCAATGATAGCCACTTTCACAGAAGAAAAGAAATGGAAAGAAACAACATTGAAAAATGAGGAACAAGAATCTCTCTTAGAAGTGTGAACTTCAATTCAAAAGACTATTCAAAAGTGGCTCTGAGCACTATGGGACTTAACATCTGAGGTCATAAGTCCCCTACAACTTAGAACTACTTAAACCTAACTAACCCAAGGACACCACACACATTCATGCCCGAGGCAGGATTCGAAACTGTCACCGTAGCGGTCGCGCGGTTCCAGACTGAAGCACCTAGAACCGCTCGGCCACTGCAGCCGGTTCAAAAGACTGTAAAAGACCTTAAAAAAGTAAGGAAAGACCAATGGAACAACATGAGCAGAAGGAAGAAAATGACGGTATGGTGAGCTAATGAAGAATTGTGGAACAAAAGGAAACAGCATGGAAGTAGAGAAAAAAATGAGCATAACAACATAGATAGAAGAACGGAGAAAAAACAAGTGGATGGTGAAAGAATACTGGAAGAGAAAGAAATACTATGACTGGATGGCTCCATGTCGCTCGATTTAAACGGCCTTAGCTGGACGCCAAGGGTGTGAACGGGATGTTTCTGATTTCTGAGTCTCTTGGAGGAGTCTACGAGAGTTACGACATTTCGTTTGTCTGGTTTTCGGAGAGACATAGTACTTCTTATTCGATGGTGAAAATCCATGTCTGATCTGGTTGTTTAATTCTAATACAACGGCAGCAGTGACAGAAAAATGACGCTAATGTGTTAAAATGTCGTAGAATGAACGGTCCTCACATTAAATCTTTCAACTGAGCAATATATGATTTTGGATGGGATCCGCCTTAGCAAAATGCAATTTTGTTTTTTACTCCAAACATGTTTCACTGCAGTTGCAGCGTTATTAGTGGTGTGGCGTCTTCTGTCATCGTTCAGCGCCGTGACATGCGCGGGTGTTTGAAAGTACAGTGCCGCTAAACTTTCCCGCTGGACGCCAGAGACGCTATACACAAGCGACAATTGTTCTGCTATTTACTTTTTGATTGTTGATTTCTGTTCCACTTCCTACTCCTTGGTGAAAGTGTGAATCCAAGTGTGTTAGATACGGAATAATATGCCGTATTGAACTTTTCTCACGCCTTCGCACGAGTTATCGATTGCAGTGTATTATTGTCTGTTCCGCCAGCTGGGTTTCGTTAATAAATTATTACGTCAAGCTGAGACAAGCCTACTTCCCTTATTCAGCCTACAGGTACATACAGATGTTATACCGTGGATCGCGGTATTCAAACCGGTACCGACAAGTGGGCTTTTATTTTATGGCTGTTAAACATAAAATATGTTCTTACTGTTTCTGTATATGTAAATATTAGTTTTTAAAATCGTTATTACAGGTCTTTGAAGAACACATAACATTATGTATTCATACCTTTTTACCATATGCTGTCGTTTTTCTGATGTATTACGTTTTCATAGTGCCTATTTTCTTTCACAGTTTGTCATCTGCAGCCACATACAACTTAATGTAGACAAATTATTTAAGCAAAAATTACGATTTGGAAAAACACACACAAAATGGCACATACACCTCTGAAAGATTCAAAAGAACTGCCAGGAACACCTTCAACTGTTCCACTTTCCACCACCTTGTTTTTACACCTTCAACTGTTCCACTGTCCGCCATCTTGTTTTTACAGCTGATAAACAATGAAACAGTGACAGTGAGAGATCAGTATACAGAACTTCACAGTGAAGAAGATGAGGAAAAAGAAAATGTAAGTGAAACATAATGTAAGTACACAGACACACACATCCTTCCACATAGAATTAATTAATTTCAGGCATAGCCATAACAGTTTCGAAATCGTAATTTTTGCTTAAATAATTTGTCTACGTTAAGTTGTATATGGTTGCAGATGAGAAACTGTGAAGAAAAACAGGCGCTATAAAAATATAATACATCAGGAAAGCCACAGCATATGGTGAAAAGGTATGAATACGTAATTTTATGTGTTTTTCAAAAATCTGTTATTACGATATTATAAACTCATATTTACATGTATATAAACAGTAAGGATATTTTTCATGTTTAACAGACATAAAATGAAAGCTCACTTATAATGCTACAACTGCATTGAAACATGTTTGGAATAAAAAAACAAAATTGTGTTTTGCTAAAGACGGACCCCATGCAAAAAGTTATGTATTGTTAAAGCAAACACAGACAAAAGAGCTTCAACATCAAGATGATCGTTCAACTGAGATTCACTCTCATTTCAAAATTGTTCAAATGGCTCTGAGCACTATGCGACTTATCTTCTGAGGGCATCAGTCGCCTAGAACTTAGAACTACTTAAACCAAACTAACCTAAGGACATCACACACATCTATGCCCGAGGCAGGATTCGAACCTGCGACCGTTGCGGTCGCTCGGTTCCAGGCTGTAGTGCCTAGAACCTCACGGCCACTCCGGCAAGCCCATCTTATTTGAAGAAGATTACTATCGACACCCATAATACGTCACTTTGAGCAATCCAAGGCTACATTGAATCAGGCGCCTCCTCTCCGGCAAGACATAAATTAGAGTCAACAAACTTAATTTTTCACTTGTTACAAGAGACTGAAACTTGAATAGTGTTCCACAACAGGTACTTTGGACTTGTAATTTTTATTGATAATCAAGAAATAAAGAAGAAAAGTCTTCATGGAAAGTAGAGGAGCTGAAGATGGAAAAAAAGAGAAATACTTGAGGGCAGATTTGAATTCTGAGAACGGCCTGGATCAACATATATTTGATACAACCAGAAAAATGAACTGTTTTTGTTGTAGCTTAGTGTTGGCTTACTCTAGTTATCTAACATAATGTAGCACGTTAGGAGATCGACAAAGATGAGCTCAAGAATCTATGGTCTGCTCCGTCAGACCACAGCACTTACCCGCCTCGCCTGCTGTGAAGTTACACCACTGAATATGTTTATTAAAATTCTTAATGAAGGCTCCAATTTAAAATGTTAATTTACTTCTGCCTTATTTAATCCCGCTTTAAGAACGTAATTAGTGTAATTGGCTGCCATGGACCGCAATTTCGTACTGGTTGCTTCATTACGGAGGCCCCGTCGTGAAAGAAAACGTTTTGGCCACCCGTATAGCAGCCTCCTTAAGCCGCGCAGAGCGCCTTAGTTGAAACGAACTGCGCAGCAGTCCCCGCAAAAAAGCACTGTTCTGAGGGCAATGTTCGCCGGCGAAGGGGGCATTTGTTTGGCAGAGCAATGCAATAAACGGGCTGCTGCAGCCGTAAAGTCTTTAGGCGGAGCGCGCGCGGCATGACAACTCGGCGGGCCCAGTCAGGGGCCCGGCATTCAGACGGGGCAGCGCGTCTTCTCGACCCGAGCGCACCCGCAAAAAGCGCACGCGGACGCAGTCTCGGCCGTGGCGAGACACTACACGGCTCTCTTCTTACGTAGCCCAACGCTTACCCCCTTAATCTTCTTCCAAGTACACGTTCATTAATTGCATGGCAGAGTAAGTACACTGCTGGACATTAAAATTGCTACACCGCGAAGGTGACGTGCTACAGACGCGAACTTTAACCGACAGGAAGAAGATGCTGTGATATGCAAATGATTAGCTTTTCAGAGCATTCACACAAGGTTGGCGCAGGTGGCGACACCTACAACGTGCTGACATGAGGAAAGATTCCAACCGATTTCTCATACACAAACAGTAATTGACCGGCGTTGCCTGGTGAAACGTTGTCGTGATGCCTCGCGTAAAGAGGGGAAATGCGTACCATGACGCTTCCGACTTTGATAAAGGTCGGATTGTAGCCTATCGCGATTGCGGTTTATCCTATCGCGACATTGCTGCTCGCGTTGGTCGAGATCCAATGACTGTTAGCAGAATATGGAATCAGTGGGTTCAGGAGGGTAATACGGAACGCCGTGCTGGATCCCAACGGCCTTGTACCACTAGCAGTCGATGTGACAGGCATCTTATCCGCATGGCTGTAACGGATCGTGCAGCCACGTCTCGATCCCTGAGTCAACAGATGGGGACGTTTGCAAGACAACAACCATCTGCACGAACAGTTCGATGACCTTTGCAGCAGCATGAACTATCAGCTGGTCGGAGACCATTGCTGCGGTTACCCTTTCGTTGCATCAGAGCGGGAGCGCCTGCGGTGGTGCACTCAACGACGAACCTGGGTGCACGAATGGCAAAACGTCATTTTTTCGGATGAATCCAGGTTCTGTTTACAGCGTCATGATGGTCTCATCCGTGTCTGGTGACATCGCAGTGAACGCACATTGGAAGCGTGTGTTCGTCATCGCCATACTGGCGTATCACCCGGCGTCATGTTACGGAGTGCCATTGGTTACACGTCTCGGTCACCTCTTGTTTGCATTGACGGGACTTTGAACAGTGGACGTTACATTTCAGATGTGTTACGACCCGTGGCTCTACCCTTCATCCGATCCCTGCGAAACCATACAGTTCAGCAGGATAATGCACGTTTTAGGTCCTGCACGGGACTTTCTGCATACAGAAAATGTTCGACTGCTTCCCTGACCAGCACATTCTCCAAATCTCACACCAATTGAAAACATCCGGTCAATGGTGGCCGAGCAACTGCCTCGTCACAATACGCCGGCCACTACTCTTGATGAACTGTGGTATCGTGTTGAAGCTGCATGGGCAGCTGTAACTGTACACGCCATCCAAGCTCTGTTTGACTCAATGTCCAGGCGTATCAAGGCCGTTATTACGGCCAGAGGTGGTTGTTCTGGGTACTGATTTCTCAGGATCTATGCACCCAAATTGCGTGAAATTTTAATCACATGTCCGTTCTAGTATAATATATTTGTCCAATGAATGCCCGTTTATCATCTGAATGTCTTCTTGGTGTAGAAATTTCAATGGCTAGTATTGTACAAAGCAGAGGAAAAGAAAATCACGACTCAAAATAACACTTTCTTTTAATCTTTCATATTCTGCCGTTAATGAGAAGCCGCAGGAGCGTAGTCTCTTGACAGGGAGGTAGCAGTTTGGAACACTGACGGACCGAAGATCATGTCGAAGAAACGTTTTTCCCTTCCTTTATTTGACAATTGATATTTACAGTCGCCAGTAGTCACGGGAAGGGTTTCCCCATTTGAAGATAAGCCATCTACGACACCCGAATGATGGGTCTAGATGAGGCATACAGGACGAGTGTACGCACGATATCTGAACGGTGTCTTACAGAGACACTATCTGATCAGATGTATCGGGACAGCTATTAGTGGACATTAGTGCTGAGACCACTCCCAGTACCGTGTCTGGATGTCTGTGAAGGACAGCTAGCCCAGTTTCTCATGAGAGCCGAAACCATGGGAGGCAGCCATATTGGACTTTGGTATCTGCAGTGAATTCGACATTCTAGCTGATCCCAGAGGTGTTCCGTTGGATTCAGATCTGGACTTTGGGCAGGGTAGTCCATTTCAGGAATGTTGCCTCCTAGATGCTACCATAATGGGTCCTCTGACATGCTCAAGCAATCATCGTCTCCACCCTAACGACATCCTTTGTACGAGGATTTTGGCTCTCCGCATGGTGGCAGGTAAGATTCTCCAGACATTCGCCGAACCCAAACATATCCATCGCATTGCCACAGGGCGTATCATGATTCACCACTTCAGATCACTCGTTTCCAGTCATCTGTATACCACCTCAAGCACAGCTCAGCACTAACTGGAAATACAAGGGTTAGTCAAAAGAAAACATTAAATTCCTAATAACAAATCGAAATTTCGCGCCGTTATCGTGTAAGTTGGTAAGCGTGCTACAAGTAGCGTGCAGAATGGCCTGTAGGTGGCAGCATATTGCAGATGCACACATACCGTCGCAGTATCAGTGTAAAGATGGCCGCCCCACTTGCGACTTGCACCAGGGAGGAATAGCGTTCTGTTATTCGGTTTTTGCGTAGTGAAGGTGTGAAACCTATTGAAATTAATCGACGAATAAAGGTTCAGTACGGTGATGCATGTTTGTCACAGCAGCAAGTTTACGAATGGAGTAGGAAGTTCGCAAATGGCGTGACTTCAGTGGAAGATGCTCCTCGTCCAGGTAAGATACAACGAGTTGTGACTCCACAGAACATTGCAACAGTTGAAGCCATAGTGAAGGAAAACCGCCGAGTGACAGTGAATGACATTGCAGCATGTTTCCAGGTTAGTCATGTGTCAGCACACCACATTGTGCATGATGAGCCCCAGTTTCACAAAGTGTCTGCAAGATGGGTGCCACGGCAGCTGACTCCTGAAATGAGAGAACGACGTGTTGTTGCTTGTGAAGAACTTCTTCGGCGCTTTGAACAAGAAGGTGATGGCTTCCTTGCAAGAATAGTTACTGGGGACGAAACCTGGGTTCACTTCCATCAACCGGAACCGAAGAGAGCGAGCAAGGAATGGCGCCATTCCTCATCACGTAAACTAAGGAAGTTTCGAACAGAACCATCAACAGGGAAGGTTATGCTGACTCTCTTTTGGGACGAAAAAGGCGCCATTTTGGAGCATTACATGCCTAGAGGGACCACTGTCACCGGTGCATCATACACAGATCTCCTAAAAAAATCATCTGCGGCCTGCAATCAAGTCAAAGCGATTTGGATTGCTGTCAGCAGGTATCCTTTTGCAACATGACAATGCAAGGCCTCACACTGCCCGTACAACAGTTGCAACAGTCACAGACCTGCATTTTTAGTGTCTTCCTCATCAACCATACTCACCAGACCTTGTCCCAAGTGATTTCCATATGTTTGGACCACTCAAAGACGCAATGGGAGGAAAGAAGTTCCGTTCTGATGAAGAGGTACGCCACGCGGTGCATGAGCGGTTGCGCGGACTTCCAAAAGAATTTTTTTTCTGAAGGAATTTATGCACTTTGTAAGCGCTGGAGGACTTAGATTGAGCGAGGGGAGATTATGTTGAAAAGTGATACAGCTTTGTACCACGTCTGCACAGTAAATAATATTAAAAAAAAGAATTTAAGGTTTTCACTTGACTCACCCTCGTATGTGGTTTATGAGTATGAGGAGCTGCTCAACCACTCCAAGCCATTCTTTTCGTGTTCCTACGCACAGTCACTGTGCTACCTGGCTTTCTCATAGTACTTTGGAACTACGAATGACTCCTTCCGCTGATATCATGAGAGTTTTTCGAAATTACCTTCTGAAATGTTTGACTGTCTCTGTTCGTCAGTACACGTGATCTGTCTGGTCGTGCTATGATTGTTCCTCCCCTGAGGTGATATCCCATTACTAGTTCATGTTCCAAGCCACTGTCCCCTCCTGATCGACCCATAGCGCCGTTACTGCTTCTCTGATAACAGCACCCCGTTTTGTGTAGCCGGCCGGTGTGGCCAAGCGGTACAGTCTGCTTTAGGCAGTGGCGCGGCACGGACCTGCTGTCCCGGCCGCGGGCGCGCGTGAACGAGGAAGTGTTTACACCGCCGGTACTCGCGCGTGTTGTTGTCTGACTCGATCGCCATGGCACACAATTTTCGAAAGACTACGCTCCAATTTACGTTCGACAACGAATTTGCCAGACCCAAAGCTTTCGAAATAGAGCGTTTTTTGAGGGAAGAAGTTCGTTTACCTGCTGCAGACATAATTGAAATACACCTGTCCATTGTAAGCAGTACCATGTACGTAAAGATGACCGATGAAGCTGCGTGTGAAAGAAATCTCTCCGCTGCTCAAAGAGGATTTAAATTCCGACACTCTGATGGCCATATCAGCGATGTAACAGTAGCTCCTTCAGGATTGGGTGTGAGGGTCATTCGGATCTTTGAATTGCCGTTTGAGGTGCCAGAATCGATAGTTACTGAATCGCTGCGACCATATGGAACGGTACTTAGTCATACGCCTGAACGCTGGGCTAGTTTTAATACCTATCCTGTGCTAAACGGCGTGCGACAGGTGCGGATCGTCCTTACTAAACATATCCCGTCTTATTTATACATTGGCGGATGTCGAGCTATTGTGATCTACGATGGCCAGCCACGCACCTGTTGTGGCTGTGGTGGAGAAGGACATATCCGCTCGGAGTGCATACAACGCCGCGTCGTGCAACTGCCACGTGGAGAAGCGTCACAGCGAGAAGTTCCCACGCAACTGCCGATGACGTACGTGTCGGTGGCCCGCCGGGAAGTGTTGCCAAGTTCGGAGCGTGACAAGGGCGTGTTTATGCAAGAGCAGACCGAGTTACGGGAGCATGGAGGTGACTCGGAGAATGTCCCTGCACCCATGTCACGACAGTTGAGGGAGGAACCTTCCGAAAACTCACATGTAGCAAGAGACGTGGAAGTGGAGGTCCAGACAGTGGCGCCGGCAACGGCCCAACGAACGAACGACGAACACAGTGAGGCAGCAGAGGGCAGGGCACGCAAACAGCGATCGCCGAAGCGTCGCAAAAAGCGTCGCCATAGTTCGGGTGACACGTCCCCCCCCTAGCCTGGGGGACACGGAAGGTATCCTAGCCGAAGAATTGTCTGACACAGAACACGTGTCTTCAGAGGACGCTGACAGGATGCCGTCCGATGGTGACCGGATGTCCTGCCTTTTAGATGGTCCCTCTTCATTGACACCGACTGACCCAGCGCTGCCGACGAAGGAGTCAGGGACACCAATGTCCCGGCAGCCACGTCGAAATACATCAGAGGACGTTTCTCGGATGGATGACCACTGCGACTGGGCGGAACCAGTCGAAGACCTACAGGAATTGCCACCCCCAAATGATGACCACTCACCTACAGGATGCACACCACGGAACAACGAAGGAGGGCAGCCCGCTGGCGGGCACCCCTCTGAGCACGAATAGTGGACTAAAGCCCTTGGAGTTCTCAATGACATGACACGAGCATGACAACGACAACGAACCAAGCATATAGGGTGGGCACAGTGAACATTAACACCGCACGTTCGCTTGCAAAGATGCAACTTCTCCGGGACATGATTTACGCCACAGACGTTGATATTCTGCTGATGCAGGAAACCTTCAATGCTGCTTTTCCCGACGTGCATGGATACAACACTTATCTAGCGCCGACTCCAGATGGAGGACGTGGCACAGCGATACTAGTCCGGGAAGGGATTCCGATGTGTGACCTCGATTACCTTCCTTCGGCTCGGGGTTTGGCTATGACCGTGAACGGCATTCGTATCGTCAACATCTATGCACCCTCCGGATCTGACAATCGACAGGCGCGTGCACGATTCTACTCGGAGGAGATTGCCCCCCTATTCCATGGGAGGTATGACCACATCTTGGTAGGGGGGGATTTTAACTGTGTACTCACACCGAAGGATCAAACTCCTAATTTCAGCTCCTGCCACGCAGTGAACACGATCTGCCGGGACATGGCCCTTATGGACACGTGGGAACAGATCCATGGGCAGCGAGAGGGCTACACGTATTTTACTAGCCACTCGGCGAGCAGGCTGGATCGGATTTATGTTTCTGACGGATTAACAGATCACGTGTTGGCTGCTGAACGTTGGCCCACAGCTTTTACGGATGGAAATGAAATGGAAATGAGCGATTGGCGTCATTGGCCGGGAGGCCCCTCGCGGGGCAGGTCCGGCCGCCATATCGCAGGTCTTATTACAGTCGGCGCCACATGGGGCGACCTGCACGCCGGATGGGGATGAAATGATGATGAACACAACACAACACCCAGTCCCTGAGCGGAGAAAATCTCCGACCCAGCCGGGAATCGAACCCGGGCCCAGAGGACGGCAAGCCGTCACGCTGACCACTCAGCTACTGGGGCGGACAGCTTTTACGGATCACCTTGCGTATTTATGCACGTTAACCCTCCCACGGCAGCGGGTCTGGCGGAGTCGTAGTTCCTGGAAACTTAATTCCTCCTTATTGGTGGATCTCGAATGTCGCCAGCGGATCGAAGAAACATGGCAGACATGCACTCGCCGTCTGCCGCTGCACCGTACGGTTCTTTCGTGGTGGCTGCAGTGTGCAAAACCGGCGATACGAAGAGCTCTCATA